>NC_090737.1:67568918-67576418 GCF_036898095.1 Palaemon carinicauda
ACCCTCTTCAGCAGAGGGGATGCCATTAGGATCCTCATACATTGCAGAAGCATGACCCAGTACATTAACTGGAGCAGGAAGAGGAGGACCATATTCTCATTCGTCCGGAGGCCAGCAAAGGCCAAGAGAATTAACGGGGCTAGTGTGAGGGCACATAACTTCATCTTAGTACAGAAGGGAGTTGGCCATTATTACATGGATGTAACAAAGGGGGAGCTTCTACTATCTTTACATGGAGAAGATACAGTATGGTTGCTTATGTCTAGCAAATGAACTTCATTGCAAATGAATGATGACTATTCAACAAGGGTATTAGAGGTTCATGGCAACATACAATATATGTACGGATCATAAACTTTGGTTTCTGCATGGCCATTTCTTCATATGAATGCATATCCCCTTTTGATCAACTACTTGCGAATAAAGGTTTACCACACGTGTATCTCACACGCTCATATACTGTAACTGTATTTTTTTTTTTTTACATTGTCGTTGTTGGTCTTTCTTCGCACTGATTCTATTCATATCTGTATTTTCCTACACCATTATGTTTACATGTTTGTGTTCCTCTTGATTGGAATGGGTTGCATAAATACTAAAGCTCCATCCAAATAAAGTTAGTTGTATTTGACTCCTCTCTCAGCCACTTCCTAACGGCTCGCCTGCACATCGGTGACCCTGGAGTGACCAGCCTACAGTACGCCTCTCATGAGCAGGGCGCCCTATTTCACATGTATGTCTTTTTTAGGGGGAAGCCATGTACGTGTATCCACCTGCACAAAGGGCTCGTTGCTGTATTCATAAGCATTCTTTACAAGGCTGACTAGCCAGATATCGTTCCAGAAGATGATCAAGGTAATCTCAATATCCTGATGGCTATCTTCCCACAATCCAAGGACTGCTGTTTTATCATAGCCTTCAGGGAGTTTTTAAACCTTCAAATATAGGGAGAGTTCAATGTCATAGATTTTTTTTTTTTTTTTTTTTTTTTTTTTTTTTTTTTTGCAAGGCCAACAGTTAGGCCCTTCTGACTTGATGCTTTCGAATACCTTTCTTTCTAGGGAAAGTGGTATTTTACTTTTTACATTCTAATTCATTTCCCAAAAACTCTACTTCCAAAGCATATCCTAATTTAAATTTTGGTCTCATTTCCTAGAAAACTTACTGTCTATTCTAAGTATGTATATTCATTATCAATATCTAGAGGTTTATTTGTTGTATATCTACTTATTCCTTGAAAATTTGCTTAAATTCTAAAAATTCATTTTCACTTCTACATTTCTGCTTCCTCTATTCACTTCTATAATATTTTGCATTTTCTTCCGTAATTCACTATATAGAACTATGTCATCTGCAGATCTTAAGTTATTGAGATATTCCCCCATTAATGTTAATCCCTATATTTTCATAATATGAATTCTTAAAAACCTTCTCTAGTCACGCTATGAACAATTTAGGAGGCATGGGGTCTCCCCCCTGTCTAACTCATTCTCAATTGGAATTTTCTCACTATCTTTATATATTTTTCAAATGTTCTAAAATAGGATTCATTTATTATTTCCTTTGAAGGACTTTCATTACTGCTGAAGTTTCTACCGTATCAAATTTTTCTCAACGTCTGAAAGTTTCATACATAGTGGTCTGTCATACTCAGTTTATTTTTCCTAGTTGATTACCTGCATATGGTTAGTTGTTGAATGCCCGTTTCTTAAACCTTCTTGCTTTCTTGGTTGATTAGAGTCTACCTCGTTTTCTATTCGGCTTAATGTCCTCTTTGTAAATAGATATTGCTTAGAGTAAACTTATTTGGTGGTCATTTTCCATGCCATTTTCGTGAATTAATATAATGAGAAAGTTTTTCCAATCTGTTGGTATAGAGCATTTTTGCAGACAATTTGGTAAAAGTTCGGAGAGTTTTACTATTGTGAAATATACTCCATCAATTATCAAATCAACTGTTATGTTATTTTCTTATGTTGCTTTGCCTCTTTCTATGCATTTGAATGTTCTCTTTACTGTCCTACTGTTAAGTTTGGTACCGGCAAATGTGTTTCATTATTCCTTTTGTCAAAGTTATTTCTTATATTACGATTGTATAGCTTTTTATAAAAACCATCGGCAATTTTTTTTTCAGTCCATCTCTTTTGTTGATAATATTCCTATTTTCATCATTTGAAGAGAAAATCTTTGTTTCAGATCTTTTTTTATCAATTTAATGCTTCTTTCCTTCTTTAGTGTATCCTCAACTTGAGAATGGTTGTGTTTTTCACCCTCATTTCCCATCTTTACATATTAGGCTTTCGGTGCTCTTTTGTAGTTTTCCTTGATCATGTTTGGGAGCCTTTCCACCTATATCTTGTGGTGATTTCAATACAAATGTTGACTAATTATTACTCATTTCTTCTTTACTTACTTTACTTACATTACTTTCATCATGTAGCAAGGAGTACCTATTTTGTATTAGTAACGTAAACTCATACGAATTTTCTCTTATTACAGGAGTGTTCACTTCCTCAAAATTAGTTAATATTTTACTTTCTTAAGATATAAAAAAAAATCAATTCTGACCATGCTATGGTCTCATGACTTTAACTTATTTAACACAGTTACACTTTTAACTAAATTAACCTTTTCACTGAGAATAAAATCTCTAGTTTTTTTTCGTCTCTGAATTAGTGCTTCTCCATACGCACACACAAATAGACAAACATACACAAACATACACACACACACACACACACACATATATATATATATATATATATACATATATATATATATATATATATATATATATATATATATATATACATATATTTATATATATATATATATGTATATATGTATGTATGTATGTGTATATATATATATATATGTATATATATATATATATATATATACATATATTTATATATATATATATATATATATATATATATATATATATATATATATATATATATATATATATGTGTGTGTGTGTATATATATATGCATATTTATAAATATGTATATATATATATATATATATATATATATACATATATATGTAAATATATATATATATATATATATATATATATATATATATATGTATATATATATATACTTATATATATATATATATATATATATATATATATATATATATATAAGAAACAACATAAATAAGACAAGAAATCTAGCCGTTTCCAGTTCACTCCAGGACAAGGAGCCTCAGACATGTCAGTTCCTGTCTGGGGTTTGATTAGTTTTCATTACCACGCTAGAAACTTTTGACTGGTGATGGTGGGAAATTTTCATTTAATTGCTCTTAGCAAAGAGACATAGTCTTGGTGATCTTGACTAGTAAAACTTCGCTGATCGCGGCAATACGCTATCCACGTTAAGGAATCCTAACTTAAGAAGGTATTCATATATAGCCTATGCATATATATATATATATATATATATATATATATATATATATATGTATGTATATATATGTATACTTTTATATATATATATATATATATATATATATATATATATATATATATATATATATATATATATATGTGTGTGTGTGTGTGTGTGTGTGTGTGTCCTAATTCATGCATGTAGATGTTTCTTGTACGTCAAGGTAAATGAGCTCTTTAATCCTAAGAATTCCACAAAAACCTATAACTCAGCATGTTGCTGTAACAAGATTGCATTTTGGTAGCGAAGGGAGTTTAGTTGCCTTTGTGCACTCGAGTAGACAAGGCTCTCGTACCTGAGAGAGTGATAGCTGTGTACAGTATAGTGATTACTTACAAACCTTTTGTAATAAATGAAGGGAACCCATATTCCGACGTCTCATTATCCGTCTACATGGGTCATATTGGTGTCAGGTGTAAAAATACGTCAGTTTGTGTATGCTGTGAGCGAAGTTGTTCTTTAAATGGGTGAAATAAAAGTTCAAGATGCCTAGAAACACAAGGACTAACATAGCAGACGCTGGTGCTGCAGGAGATGAGAACGAAGGGGCAGTGGGATATAGCGTTCCTGATGAAGAATATAGACAGGATATTTGAACGCAAGAATTTTAAAATAAGTTAGAAAATTTAGAACAGTTAATGAACAGATTCTTGGTTGAACGAGGAGAGGAGCGGCACACAACCACAGCACATCCGACGTACATAAACGAAGTCCAAGCACACACAAGTGAAAGTACACATGCACAGCAGGTGATGATATGCAAAATATAGTTCGAAAGTTGCCAGAACTCATGGCAAGTGTTAGGTCTTTTGATGATCAACGGCCTAGTGAAGGGTTTCAATTGATTGAAGTGTTTTTGAGAGACTTTGAAGTGGGCACATATGGGTGGTCTGAAAGAGAAAAAGCTATTCAAGTAATTAGATTGCTGAAAGATGCTCCTGCAATGGAGGTAATGTGTTGGCAAGAAGACAGTTTAATAAGTTATACTGAAATAAAACGACGTTTGATTGAGAAGTAAGCCTTACCTGAGGCAAGAAAGGGAGACCTAAAAGAAAATTACAAACCTAAAATACGGGAAGATGAATCAGTTCTTAGTTTTGCAGTTCGCATTTTTCGAGATTGCAATTCGTTTGCTACCCTTAGTGCCAATCTCCCAGAAGGTGATAAAAAAGCAATTGTCCGTAAACATATTCGCAGATTAATAAACCCGTATTTATGTGGTTATTTGTTCCATGACAATCGGTCATTAGCAGAACTAGTGAGCGCGATACAAAACATGTTAGACAGTTTGCAGAAGAAAAAATGACTAGGAATAACGGGCCCCATTCCGAGAAGTCGAGAGCCATGAGAGTAAAGTAGGCTAGAGGAGAACACAGTCAGCTGGCTAGAAGATACTGGCAGTGTGTGGGAGAGGGACACCGACGAGTTACACCGCTGTTACACTTGTCAGGCCCATGGTCATCTATTTCGACAGTGCTCAGCAAAATACGCCCATGGCGGGGGGGCTGTGGCACACATACTCCTCCCCCAGCCCAACATCCGAGGAAAAGGAAACAGAGGAAGGGAGAAACGAGGAAGTTCGATGCCCCCCTGCATGACATCACAAGTAGTAGGACCTCACCCTCGCAGCACTAGGGAGCAGCGGCATTGCAGCTGAGGTCATTGGCCTGGGCCCCATATCTCATAAGGGCAGGCTAGGAATGTTAGCAGTTAGGATTGACCTGCCAGATAAATCCATTTGAGCCCTGATTGACACAGGAGCCAGCGTTTCAATGATTGAAAAAAGATTCTCCTCAAACCCACTACAGTCAGCGGTATCCATCGTCCTCGAGACGACAGGAGGAAATAAACTACGCATAAACCATACAACGATTATCAACTTTAAGGTGGGATCTATGAAGTTTACACATGATTTTTTTTGTCTTGCCCATCTTGGGAATTCCAGGAATCGAGGCTATCTTAGGAATTGATTTTATTTCATGCAATCAAATATGACATTTTTGGGGAAAAGATACAATAACAGTAAAAGCAGGAGGGTATATTTTGCCTATAGAAAGTCATGAGGGAGTAAGTGCATATGCGGGCTCGGAGAGACATTCAAGTAAGGTAACAGCTGTACCTGAGAGAGGAGAAGTGTTGCCTCCCCAGACACTTACGAGCATATCAGTGACCCCGTGTCGCCCTCTTGCGGAAGGAACCAAGGTCGTTGTTAAACCACATGACAATTGGGCCCATATGATATTAGAGGGCTTGAAAGAAGTAAAAGAGAACCTGATATAACGATAGCTAATTTGTCAAAAAAAAAGTTGTGTTGGGAAGGGATCATGTGTGTAAATTAGAGTTATGTGAAATTGCTTATAATGGGATGTTGGGAGCCACAACTCTAGCCGGCACAGACGAACGCACTCAGAATTTGATTATGCAAGCACGAAAACTATGTCCGTCAGAATATCAACCTGTAGTTATTGACATTGTCAATAATTATTCCGATGTAATTGTAATTGGAGATGAGCCACCCAGGAGGATTGATCGATTTCCCCTTAGTATTGAAAATGGTCAAGCGGAGCCGATCAGGGCAAGGCCTTATAAGGTATTCATTCGTTACAAGGGAGAGATAGAAAGGTAAATTTATAGATTAAGGGAACAAGGGATAATCGAGGAGAGTGAATCACCTTGGGCTTCTCCAATTGTAGGTGTTAGAAAAAGGATGGCTCGGTAAGATTGTGTGTTGATTATAGAAAGTGGAATACAGTCACTAAGGATAATGCATTTCCATTGCCCTTGATCGAAGAATTACTTGTGAAGGTATAGGATAGTAAATATTTTACAACTGTTGATTTAAAATCTGGATACTATCAAATACCCATTCAGGAAGACAGTAAATGGAAAACGGCTTTTATATCTAATGATCTACTATTTCAGTTTAATTTTCTACCTTTCGGTGTTAAAAATGCTCCAACTCATTCTCTAGATAATGATAGGGGTTTTGTCTCCCTTAATTGGCCATAATGCTCTGGTTTATTTAGACGATATCATAATCACAGGGTAAACTGCTGAAGAACATAGTAATAGTATTTGTAAAGTTTTAGAAGCATTGCGATCTAATGGTATGAAAATAAATTTGTCGAACCCTGCCACAGTAAAGTAGCGGCCATTAGGACTTTCCCCAGGCTACGTAACTCTAAGGAAGTATCTGGGTTCCTAGGGCTTGCCAAGTATCACCATAAATTCATAAGAGGTTTTGGAGATATAGCGAGACACTTAGATGCTTTAAAGAAACAAAAAGTAATAAATTGGGGAGTGAAAAAAGAAAGGGCCTTCAACCATTTGAAAGCTGCCTTAACTAGCAATGAATTATTTGCATGTCCTAGATTTGATCGCCTTATTTTAGTGACAACAGATAAAGTAGCGTATCTATTGGTGGCGTAGTTTCTCAATGAGATGATAAAGGCAGAGAGCGACCCATTTGTTTTTCTTCCAAGGCATTAAAAGGGGCAAAAAGGAAATATTGTACATTCAATCAAGAGGCTTTGGCTATTCTTTGGGTTCTAGAGAGACATCGGTTCTTTTTATAAGGTCAGTCAATTGAGTTGCAAAGTGATCATTGCCCCATGCATGATTTATATTATAAAAATCATTTGACCTCTCGACAAGGGAGATGGATTGAGAGATTGTTAGAGTTTAATATAAAGGATTTTCACCACAAAGAAGGTAAAGCTAACAAGGTAGCTGTTGCTCTCTCTAGAGGTGCAGTAATAAGAGTAACAACTAGGGCACAAAAGAGGAACGAAAAACATAACCAAAATATTGAAGACTCCCATCAATATAGAGAAAATAGAGAATTAGATATGAGTTCTCCCGAGGAATAAACAGAATACGGTAGCGGTGAGAGAGAGAGGAGAGAGTTGCAGATATTAGGGAGAGAGAGAGAGATATGAGCGTTGAAGGTGATTATAAGTGGGTGGCCGAGGAAAAGACCATGGGTGCCCAGAATGAATGCCCTGATGATGCAGGTTTGATTGACTTGGGAGGCTGGGACAT
>NC_090737.1:67583918-67586418 GCF_036898095.1 Palaemon carinicauda
AGTGGTTGTCAGTGTGAGGGGAGAGCGAAGATACAAAGGATGATATATACAAAAAAGAGAAATGTCGTTACTTTGTACAATCGTGTGAAACACGGGTGGTATATGGCTCCCCACCTAAACATGACATACTGTACATGTTAAATAGGGTGCCCTGATCTAGAGAGGCAAACTGTAGACAGGTCATCTGGCAGGAGATAAACAGGTCTTAGACGATCAATGGAGACCCAGCCTTCTTTACCACGAATGTTTAGTTGGAATGCTTTCGGATTGCATCGGATCACATAGAAACGGGCCGTGTAAGGTGTCATTGCTAGTGGCTTGCTAGTGTCGTTGTGTAGGAAGACGTGCATTGCAGAGTGCGAGCCTTTCAGTATGTGATGCTTTGCTGGGGCTTGTAAGTCTGGTGGCATGGAGTAAATTTTCCCATGATGTGATGTATGCACTGTAAATCATCGGGGGAAGTTGCAGAAAGAAAAAACTCGGCAGGGATGACCAACGGGTCGCCATACACCATTTCAGCTTCCAAGACGTCGAGGGTGTCTTTAGGAGTGGTCCTTGGTCCCAGGAGGACGCAGGGAAGCTGAGTAAACCAGTTGGAGTCCTTGCAGAGATACATCAAAGCTGCTTTGACGGTGCGATGAAAACGTTCAACCTTTTCATTGGCAGCGTGGTTGTAGGCAGTTGTCTGATGTAGGGTGATGCCCAGGAGATTCGCTATTGATGTCGACAATTGAGAGGTGAAAGTGGTACCCCTGTCAGAAGTAATATGCTCAGGGATACCAATCCTTGCAATCCATCCTGAGAGTGAGGCAGATGTACATGAGGCGGACGTTGCAGTTTCCATGGGAATGGCTTCAGGCCAACGAGTGGAGCGGTCAATGATATTAACAGGTAAGGATATCCTTGTGATGTGGGTAGGGGTCCTACAACGTCGATGTGAATGTGGGCGAAACGACGCTGAGGTTAAGGTTTGTCGATGTACTTTGGAAGTTTGGCAAGAAGTACAGGGGCTGACCCGATCCTTAGCATCCTTAGAAATGCCGTGCAAAACGTACTTCGTCTTCAGCAACTGTTCAGTAGAACAATACGATGGATGTGAAAGCCCGTGAAGGAAATCAAACACCTGTCAGCGCATAGGAGCAGGAATCCAAGGTCACGGTCTACAAGTACTGACGTCACAGAGGAGAGTGGTGTTGGAGTCGTCGAGGGGGACGTCTTCCCAATGGAGGGATGTGCAGGATGTCCTACATGCTTCATACTCTGGATCCTTTCCTAGGGCTTCAGCCAAGGCGTTGTAATAAAATCCCAATGCAATTCTTGACAAGTCATTGGCAACGGGATTCATTTTCACAGGGACGTGTTGAAGGGTACAATTATATTCAGTGACGGCGGAGAGATGTCGGCGTTGACGGGAGGACCTGACGTCAGACTGATGAGGGAAGGCATGCACCAGAGGCATGTGGTCTCTGAGAATGACGAAGGGTGTACCTTCTAAGAAATGGCAAAAGTGACGGACAGCCAAGTGCACTGCCAGCAATTCGCGATCCAAGGTAGAATAACAAAATTTGGCCTTTGACAGTTTTCTGCTGGAGAAGGCCAATGGGCGGGGCAAGGTGTTGACTACCTCTTCGAGTACTGCACCAAAAGCAACGTCGCTGGCATCTGTGGAGAGAAGGAGAGGGGCATGTGGGACGGGAAAAGTGAGAGCAGCAGTGGTTGATAGGGCATTCTTTGCGTTGCAGATGGCCGCTTCTTGAAGGGGACCCCACTTTAGGTCTTTTGGCTTGCCCTTGTGGGAGGTGTAGAGGGGAGCAAGATTAGCAGCAGTGGCTGCCAGAAAACAGTGATAATAGTTGATCAAGCCTAAGAATTCCTGCAGTGCTTTGACGGTCGAAGACTTTGGGAAGTTCTGAACGGGTGCTACCTTCTCAGGGAGGGGATGTCCTCCTTCAGGAGTGATGCGATGCCGTATGAACGACACTTCATTTGTGCCAAAGGTACACTGGTTATACAGGACTACAAGGCCGTTTTGTTGTAGGCAATCGAGCATGATGTGCAGATGACGGAGGTGTTCCTCTTTTGAGGAAGAGAACACAAGTATGTTGACATCAAACATACACAGAAGGGGAGGTCCCCTAAGATGCCATGCATGAGACGTTGAAAAGTGGCCCCAGCATTACGAAGGCCAAAATGAGTAATTGAAGGTGTATGAACCGAAGGAATTGGTGATGGCAGTCTTGGAGATGTCTTCTGGGTTCATAGGCACCTGATAATACCCCTTCAGGAGGTCGAGCGTGGAGAAAACCTTCGCTTTGTGCAGGTAGGAGGTCACGTCAGAGATGTTTGGGAGGGGGTAGTGATCCGGTTCTTTTTGCATGTTCAGGCGCCTGTAATTCCCACACTGATGGACGGAGCCGTCTTTCTTCAGGACAATGTGTAAGGGTGATAACCATTGCCTGGAGACCTTTTAGTAAAGGCCCATTTCTTCCATTTCGGCAAA
>NC_090737.1:67591418-67603918 GCF_036898095.1 Palaemon carinicauda
GGGAAATCCAATATCGTAAAGTAATTTTTCACTCACATCAGATCTTTTTGAATGTTGAGGTAATTAAACCATAGGTTATACGCTATATAAGTTAGAGTGCAGACATGGTTTCTCTTATATAGTAATAGAGTAAATGAAGTGAATTTACTGCAGATGTCTGTGAACTATAGTTTTCTGTAGACAAATGTGTTAAACCCCATAACAGATTTTGTGAGTTGATATCAAAGAAAGATATGTTAGAATTTATTTCCATTTCATTAGTAAAATTGGTTTTGGTGATTGGAATTCAAGTTGTCTAAAATGTGTAATGTTTCTTGTGGTAATGTATATATACACAATAGGCATACGCACACAAATATATATGTATATATACATATATATATATATATATATATATATATATATATATATATATATATATCATTATTATTATTATTAATTGCGAAGCTACAACCCTAGTTAGAAAAGCACTATGCATGTTATTAGCCCACGGGCTCCAACAGAGAAAATAGCCCAGTGAGGAAAGGAAACAAGGAAAAATAATTTTTTTAAGATGAGTAACAACATAAAAATAATAACTGCTTTATAAACTATAAACACTAAAAATAAACAAGAGGAAGAAAAATAAGATAGAATAGTATACCCGAGTGTACCCTCAAGCAAAAGAATTCTAACTCAAGGCAGTGGAAGACCATGGTACAGAGGCCCTGGCACTACCCAAGACTAAAGAACAATGGTTTGATTTGGGAGTGTCCTTCTCCTAGAAGAGCTGCTTACCATAGCTAAAGAGCCCCTTCTACCCTTACCAAGAGGAAAGTGGCCACTGAACAATTAAAGTGCAGTAACTCCTTGAGTGAAGAAGAATTGTTTGGTAATCTTAGTGTTGTCAGGTGTATGAGTACCGAAGAGAATATGTAAAGAATATGCCCCACTATTCAGTGTGTGTGCGTAGGCAAAAGGGAAAATAAACCGTAACCAGAGAGAAGGATCCAATGTAGTACTGTCTGGCCAGTCAAAAGACCCTAAAACTCTCTCTCTCTCTCTCTCTCTCTCTCTCTCTCTCTCTCTCTCTCTCTCTCTCTCTCTCTCTCTCTCTCTCTCTCTCTCTCTCTCTATATATATATATATATATATATATATACAAAGTATATATACAGTATATATATATATATATATATATATATATATACAAAGTATATATACAGTATATATATATATATATATATATATATATATATATATATATATATATATATATATATATATATATATTTATGAAATTACGCAACATAACCCTTTAGATCTTTATATTTTGCTGTTGAAATGTTAGTGATCGTTTGAATAGAAAACTCACGTACAATAAAAGGGAAACTTTCTTAGACAATTTTGCTCTCTGTTTCATTTAAACCAGACACTATCACGATCTTCAATTACCCTGTGTCATATTAATGATAAGTTTAAAATTACCCCCTTTTTTTTTTACCATCTTCATCAAATTAGTTTTCTAGATTTCTTTATAATTCAATTGAGAATATTTCCACAGTGTATATTATTTCTTCCCAAGTCCAAAATTTAAAAGAGAATTGTTTAAAATATATTAGAGTAATCGTAAACAATACTTACCTGAGAGTAATTCCAAATTCTTATTACCTTGAACTTCAAGATATTAATCCTCCAATATTACACATCAATCTCCTTCCCGTGTCAAGTTATCAATTCAGTCATATCAATATAATAAACATGGTTGACACAATATTCCTTTTCAGTATATATTCGTGTATGGAGTTAATCGGTAGTTTCAATAGATGTAATGAATTTTTTCACCACTTCTCTGTCACAATATTTGAGTATATTATCTTGTTTCATATCTTTCAACAGTACTCCTGCAAAGACAACATACGTTATAGTAATATGCAACTGCTGATATGAGATGATCTAAAATGAGATTTAACGGTTATGGGGTCATCGGCATTGCTGTCCCTTATTTTGTGAGGCACAGAGGTTTCCTAAAAAAAACCTCTAGTATGTACAGTTACCTAAAGTAGTTATTCGTAGAGCTTTTGGTTCACAATTGTAGTATCGAAGCTTTTGATGATTATGAAAATTAGATATTCCTGAAATGGGTTTTTCTTTTTAAATTAAACCTTTCTTTATTTTGTGGATGTTATGAACATGGAAATATGGCTAATTCTCAGTTAACTCTACTGATACTTACGAGACTTTATTGCCAATCTTCAGTTGATTTAATTGAAATGTTTGTGGTGACTTTAATTTTAACATTACAGCGTTTATTTTGGTTTCATGATAGATCATATCCCAATAACAATTTTCCAAAACATCCATAAGATTGCAATTTAGCTTTTGCAAGAGCCTTGGAGCTATGGTGCCCTTGCTCCAATCCCCAATGCTGCACTGGAATGCGTTGATTATAATCAGGAAGTTCGTATGATTTAAAGGTTTAATGGCTCCTTATGAATTGTTGAGGCAAAGGCCAGTGACATTGCCCTATCAGTCAGGAAAATGCCCTAAACAATAACCTTATATACACATGATACGCGTTCAAGCCCCCTCTCTACCCAAGCTAGAACCAAGATGGGCCAGGCAATGGCTGCTGATAACTAAGCAGATAGACTTATCAGTTCCCTCAAACCCCCCCCCCCCTCTCTCTCTCTCCGCAAGGATGGTGAGGTCGCAGCAACCAAATAAAAAAAACGAGTTTCAGTCGGGCTCGAATCCCAATCGGATGATCACCAATCAGGGACGTTACCACATAGGCCACCACAACTCTTGATTTTAGTGCTGCCTATGACTTTGTTAATTATTAGACCCTTTAATTAGATTGTTATCTTATTAATATCAAATATCTAACTAATAGATTGTAAAGATCAATTGTTATTGGGCACCAAACTGATATGACTATTGGAATGTTATATTTCAAATTTCTCAGTGTAGTTTTCTCATCTCATTAAATTTTTTCGCATATCTAGTTTGATGTGGTTTGGTATAGAAAACCCAATTATACCTTATATAAAGAATACCACTCTGTTTTCATTCATTCAGTCTCCTGTGAGATCTCAATCCCTTATTACAGGTCGAGCCAAAATTACTGCCAGGTGCAAATTATGGGAGATGAAGTTGAGCCCTGTGAAAGCTCAAAGTATGACCGTAAGTAGGCAAGGTCAGTGACTCCTCGACATTCAGATCTTTGCACTGATAATATATCTCAAGCTATACTGTATGCTGTTCATTTAAAATCATAATCGTGGTTCTTGATTTGAAATTAAATTATGATAAACACATCCTATATGTTTCCTCTTCAATTGCACAAACAATATGGATATTGAGCAGGTCTGTTGATACCCCTGGTGTTTAATCTGTCCTGAAGAAATGTTCAGCTTTTTTTCTATCATTTAACGAGTATTATTGTCATGTTTGGTCTCTAGCTGCTATCTCCGTTTAGGTTTGTGGAACAAAAACTAGCGGTCTATCAAATACCATATCCTTTATTGGATATCAATCTCTGGCACTGTCGTTTAGTTAGTTTTTTGCGCATGTTGCATAAGATTTTCCAGAATTAAGACCATTCTTTGCATTCACATCTTCCATGACTGTAACATACAGTACGTACTGCCAGGTATGCAATTAATTTTAATAGTGTTGCCTTCTCCATCACAACCTTCAATACAACACACTATTCGAAACTAGATTGTGGAATTACATCCCTAATCTGGTAATTGAATCTATTCGGTGAAAAAAAAAAAAAAAAAAAAAAAACTATTTGCAAATCATTTTCTCTCTGGGTTGCTTTCCCTGTTGGAGTCCTTGGGCTTGTAGCCTGCTGCTTTTTCAACTAGGGTTGTAAATTGAATGATAATAATAATAATAATAATAATAATAATAATAATAATAATAATAATAAATATATTTTTCATATTTATATCCATACAAAAAAAAATGCATAAGCAATTATTGAGTTTATATACGAAAAACAAAATGAGGCATTACTATGAATATTAGGAATGTCTTGACCAACGAGCATAAAGGATGATAACTTTTATCCATGTAAATTAGTGGTACAGAACGTGTATTCATTATACCTCCCATGATATTTGCTTTCATAATTAGATTCCATGAGTAATTAAGTGCATAACACCGGTAATTAATGCGGAATTATCCTTTACAAAAGAATGGTTTTGTCTAATTAATCTTGGAGCCTGGATATACAACTTTCCCATTTTTTTATGGATATGAGCGACAACGAAATAACATACACATCATATTTTCATCTTTTTGGAAAAAAATAATGGTACTTATTCTTTAAAAAATACTCCTTACCAACGGGCCTTTGTTAGTGGCCTGATGTGACTAATTATCTTTATTTTATGACTGGATTGGCTATATAGGTTATGAGCTGATATTTTTTGTGTTCATTATTCTTTATTATAGAAATTATCATTCTTTTTGGGGAATTTAAAAACATCTGTATATATATATATATATATATATATATATACATATATATATATGTATATATATTATATATATATATATATATAAAACATATATATATATATATATATATATATATATATATATATATATATATATATATATATATATATATATACTGTATATATATACATATATATATATATATATATATATATATATATATATATAGCATATATATATACACACACATATATATATATATATATATATATATATATATATATATATATATATATATATATAAATATATATATATATATATATATATATATATATATATATATATATATATATACATAAACCATACTGGTGGTTGCATTCAGCATTTATTTTGAGATAGGCGTTTGACAACATATCTTCCGCTATATATGAGTTTAAACGCAGGAGTTTTTCATAAAAAATATGCTTATGCTGATTGTAAGCAGGTAAATTGTTACCTGTGCACAAATTGAAAGCCATACAACAATTATATATGATATTTTTCAAATAGCTGGAAAAAGTAGTTATGATTTTGCAACTAAAGTATGGCCATTTAAAAAAAGAAAAAAAAAATCTTGATAATATTATAAAGATAAAAGTTTTTGAAAATGTATGTTATGTTTTATGGGCAAATGAAAACGCAGATTATTTTGATAGGTACTATAAATGAGAGAAAATACTAGTAAAATCACGTAGTGAAATAAGTACATTTTTTATATATCTAAACTGAAAGAAAATAAGTATACAACACATAATCTCTCTCTCTCTCTCTCTCTCTCTCTCTCTCTCTCTCTCTCTCTCTCTCTCTCTCTCTCTCTCTTTCTTAAGATACCTGAAAACTTTAAAATTTCAGGTTTTCTGGCATCCTGATATATATATATATATATATATATATATATATATATATATATATATATATATATATATATATATAGTGAGAGATTGAGAGAGAAGAGAGAGAGAGAGAGAGAGAGAGAGAGAGAGAGAGAGAGAGAGAGAGAGAGAGAGAGAGAGATTATGTGTTATATACTTATTGTCCTTTAGTTTAGATACATAAAAAGTGTACTTATTTCACTACTTCATTTTACTAATATTTTCTCTCATTTATATTACCTATCAAAATAATCTGCGCTATCATTTGTTCATAAAACATAACATAAATTTCCAAAAACTTTCATCTTTATAATGTTATTAAGATTTTTTTTTGAGAGAAAATTATTGATTGATTAATGGTTTAAATCAATCAATAATTTTCTCTCCGTCTCCCCAACTAAACCTATGACACACTAACTCAATTCCTTGTTACAGTGAAGTTATATCATAGCGCAATTATAACTTTATTGTTTTTACCCAATACAATGCTAACCAATAGGTGCTGGTGAGATTCAAAATAAGTTTTCCAAAGTAATCCATGTTGCCATTTTAGCTGCTCGGACATAATAATTCATTTTAAGTTTTAATACCTTATCTCACTCCTTTCTTGACTTTCCTCTCGCCCTGATATCATCCTCTAAATCTAATCCCAAATACTTTCACTTCCACTTCTACAATCTGAGATATGAACAAACTTTAATATATTTCTTTATCGCTTTCCTGGTCATCATTACTAAACCACACTAACATTAGCTATCGAGTTTCTTCGCTATAAACACATCTATCTTTCACCAGGATTTATAGCTTTTTTGTTTTCCTAGCAACACTGTCATATCTGGAAACGATGTAATGTACATTTCCTTTTTGAAACTTTATTTATTTCACAACTAGGCAGCTACGCCAGTCTTGTCTCTGGTCATTCCCTTTACTCCTTGCCTAATCACTTATATCAACAAATAAAAAAAAAAACTGTATGTGTACTTGTGTGAAGAGCACGCATGTGTATTTGTATGCAGGCTACATGGTGGCTTAAATTCTTAAAATTATTATCTATCCATTTTCAGACACACCAGAATCATGGATATTCCGATCGCGTCAAGGTCAATGTAGTTTGCTCGCAAGTCTAATTAGATTTCCTATCTGTGTTTGACTTGCTTTGCATTATTAACTCTGGTTTTAATCCCTTCCCTTACCTGCCCTTATAATCCTAACAGTTGGTTTACTTGTTCTCTGTACTAACTTACTTGTAATGAATATTATGAATTCTATTTTCTTGAATGAGTAGTGGTATGTAATATTCAAGTTACAGACCTGATGGTTGTTCTGTGTTTTCCTGCTATGGTTATTATTTCCAACACATCGATGTTCTCGGTTTTGAATTACAGATATAATTTTTTTTTTTTTTTTTGTATTGTGTGATCTTTCAAGATATATCGGCAATCCTTTAAACATATTTTTAATGGTCTGTTTTGTATAATTCTTAGATATAGGTGATTAGTCCATAATTTTATGTTTAATCCCCAAAAGAGTGAACATATACTACATTCCTTATATGCAATAAAGGTTTCTAGTATCATTTAATTTATATCAACGAAACATTATGTGTATCTCCCACCATACTTGATGGAGCTAGGGAAAAAGAATTTCATTTCATCATTTAGTCCTCGTGATATGAAAATAAAAGAAAAAAAAATATCTAATAGAAAAACTGTATCGTAAAATTCTGATAATTATGTTCAAAAGCGTCTTCAATAATATTTTGGAAAGGCTATAAATTACATTCAATTATCAATATCTTGAATTAGTCCCTTTTTTTCTCTGTAAATTTTAAGAAAATTGTTTGCCTTCCACTGTTCGTCGCAATATGATAAAAGAATCCAATATCCTATCAGAAAATATCTCTAGCTTATGGCTCCTCCGCGCTGGGAATACCAAGTATGCTCTACATCGACCATATAAAAAAATGGAGGTGCTACCAGGATCCAAAATCATATTAACAATGACAGGGATGTTTCTTTTAAATCCGTGTAAAAATTTATATCTTCAGTCTTTCTAGCATTATGTAACGATCAGCAGAAAGCGTAAGGCATTTAATAATCTACTCATCACTTTTTTCCCTGCTTACTGTTGCACAAATATTATAAAACATAGTCTTTTCAATGAATGGGAGATCTTTAATTATTTAATCTCACTAGATTAGGCCATACCAACCGTGCTAGGCGGTATACCGGTGCTAAGCGGTTTAACCATGCTAGGCGGTATATCTTAGCAATACATATTTCCCAGCGGATATACTCGCATAAGTAGATGCTTGTTGGAGTAAGCAGAGCTTTGGGTGAGGCGGAGATACCCCTATAAATCTCGATGAAGTTACTGGCAGCACGGTGATGTATTTGGTAAGGCAAAGGACAAACTATCTCTTTGGCTTTTACTCCTGATACCTGGCGGTTGATCTTACTAGAATTAGTATGGACCGGCGGGGGTCACTTGCACTAGTTAGATAGGTACTGCAAAGCACAAGGAACTGGCTACCCTTTGATGTATCTAGCCATTTAAAGCCTCTATGGATTTAGTCAGTTATGGAAAGAGAAGATGATAGAATGGCCCCCAGTCCTGGGCATAGCATGTTGCAAAGAATCTCCTGGTTTATATATACTAAAGAAAAATTGAAGTTAGGAAATTGGAATGTTAGAACCGTGAATCAGATTGAAAAATACAGCAAATGAAAAGTGAATTAATGAACTACAGTTTGGGTATCTTGGTCCTAAGCGAAACACGTTGTAAGGGGATTAGTAAGGAAACTTTAGACAAAGGCAATATATATATATATATATATATATATATATATATATATATATATATATATATATATATATATATATGTGTGTGTGTGTGTACATATATATGTATATATATATATATATATATATATATATATATATATATATATATATATATATATATATATATATATATATTTACCCCCAAAAAATTAGATGAAGCTTGAACAGAAAGGGTAGTGTACCAACCGTTTGTCACAGGATCGTACATAGTTAATTTTATGTATATATTATGCTTGTATCTATGCTCTTCCCTCGCACTAAAAAGAGCCTGAATAAACATGTCTGTTTTCCTCACCGGTAACAGTGTTGATTTTGAACATGAAATTTCCTGTTGCCTTGAGCTTTTGTATATACAAAAGAGTGTTCTATAATAAACTCACTCAGTTGCTTTCATCCTGTCTTTGATTCACAACCTTCTCTCGGCCCGTCACATTGGTGACCCCGAAAGTCGACTCGCTCCTCCCGCCTTCCACCCCCCTCGCCCATCCATCGTTGGTACTATGGCAGACTCTACAGAAGTTGGCGCTGCAGCTGCCCCATTGAAACTTTCAACATTTGCCAGCGGAGATGCGTTTGCTTGGTTTCAGCTCGCAGAAGTCCAGTTTCGCATCAAGGGCGTGACTCGCTCAACCACCAAAGCAGATTATGTTCTCGCGGCGATACCCGAGGACAGCTTCCCGGAAATATCCGACTAGCTTTGTCAACAAGGAGACACCCCAATAGCGTATGACGTCCTCAAAACATACCTTCTGCAGCAGTACTCGCCGTCGCCAGCCGCCCGTATAGCAAAGCTTTTTCAGCTCTCTCAACAACCTTTGGGGGACCAAAGGGCTTTGCTCGCCCTCAGAGAAATGACCAGTATCGCTCGCCTGCAAACTGCTGCAGACGGCTCTCCTCGTGAGGTAAACCTACTTCGTGCCCTTTGGATACGCCCTTTACCCGAACCTTTACGTGCTGCCATACCCGAGGTCGATAGCTTATCCATAAAGGACTTGATGACCAAAGCCGACGCCCTTATGGACAGCCACTTCAAGACCTCCATCAACGCCTCCACCCCTGAAGAGGAGGACGCCTATTCAACGTCAACCGAAGCTGAAGTGAATGCCATAGGACATACACGCCTACCCCGTGACGTGCCGAAACGGCAATAAAGCCACCCGCCACCCACCACTCGCTCGCGCCCCAACCAACGACTTCTACAGCCGCTTACTACCTCCCATCCGCTGCAGTTTTGCTACTACCACTTCAGATTCGAGGTAACCGCGAAGAAATGTGCCAAGGATTGTCAGTGGCCAAAAAACGTGTAAGTAGACCATTGCTCGTGGCAGTGGCCTCCCGTGTTTCTAATCTTTTCTTTTTATATGATGCAGGAATGAGCGTGTGATTTTTAGTAGACACAGGGGCTTGTCGTTCTCTTTTGCCAACGGAACTCTTCAGGACACGATGTAGTCTGTCTACATCTGCCGACGTCCGCTTGGTAGCTGCCAACGGATCTGCGATACCCACTTACGGTTACGAGAACCTCACATTATCGTTCGGAACGGTAAATTTAATTGGAAGTTTCTCGTTGCTGACGTCACATTGGTAATCCTTGGTGCGGATTTTCTCTCTCATTTCCACCTTCTGGTCAATGTCGCCCACCGATGATTGGTCAATGTAGACTCGTACTTGTCGACACCTCTTCAACTCGCCCCTTCCAACCTCGCTCTCCACATTAGCACACCCACAGATGCCTACGCCCACCTCCTCACGTCGTACCCGGAAGTTGTGGGTCCAGAACTTTGCCAAACACCCACGGCCCCAGCCAAGCACGATATTTATCACCATATCAAGACAACAGGATCCCCAGTCTTCGCAAAATTCAGTCTAGCACTGGAATGATTGGCCACCGCCAAACAGACGTTCGTCGAAATGGAGGAAATGGGCCTTTGCCAAAAGGCCACCAGCCCATGGTCGTCACCCTTACCCCTTACACACCGTTCTGAAGAAAGACGGCTCCCTCCGTCTGTGCGGGGATTACAGGTGCCTGAACATCCAAACAGAACCGGATCACTACCCCCTCCAAAACATCGCGACGTGACCTCCTACCTGCAGAAAGCGAAGGTTTTCTCTAGGCTCGACCTCCTGAAGGGGTATTATCAGGTGCCTATGAACCCAGAAGACATCCCCGAGACTGCCATCACCACTCCGTTTGGTATATACACCTTCAATTACTACTGTTTTGGCCCTCGTAATACCGGCCCCATGTTTCAACGTCTCATGGATGGCATCTTAGGGGACCTCCCTTTCTGTGTATGTTATGTGGATGACATACCTGTGTTCTCCTCCTCAAAAGAGGAACACCTCCGTCACCTGTGCATCGTGCTCGATCGCCTGCACCAAAACGGCCTTGTAGTTTGGTATGACATGTATACCTTTGGCGCCAACGAAGTGTCGTTCTTGGGGCACCGCATCACTCCTGAAGGAGTCCATCCCCTCCCTAAGAAGGTACGCCCTTCGTCACTCGTAGAGACCACATGCCTCTGGTGCACACCTTCACTCGACAGTCTGACACCTGGCCCGCCCGTCAACGCCGACATCTCTCCGCCGTGGCTAAATACAATTGCACCCTTCAATACGTCCCTGGGAAAATGAATCCCGCTGCCGATGCCCTGTCAAGAAACACGTTGGCTGCCGTTCAACTGGGATTGGATTACAACGCCCTGGCTGAAGTCCAACGTCAGGATCCAGAGTATCAAGCATGTAAGACATCCTACACGTCCCTCCGTTGGGAAGACTTCCCCCTCGAAGACTCCAACACCACCCTCCTCCGTGACGTCAGTACTGGTAGACCGCAACCTTGGATTCCTGCTCCCATGCGCCGACAGGTGTTTGATTTCATTCACGGCATTTCACATCCCTCGTGCCGTTCTACTGCACAGCTGCTGAACACTAAGTTAATTTGGCAATACATCGACACACGGTTTCAGGAGTGGACACCTTTCCTCAACCTCAGCGTCGTTTCGCACACATTCACATTGACGTTGGTATCCCGGAGCATATTACTTCTGACAGGGGTACCACTTTCCCCTCTCAATTGTGGACATCATTAGCAAATCTCCTGGGCATCACCCTACATCAGACAACGGCCTACAGCCCCGCTGCCAAAAGATTGGTTGAAAGTTTTAATGGCACCTTCAAAGCAGCTTTGATGTCCCGCTGCAAGGATTCCAACTGGTTTACTCAGCTTTCCTGGGTCTTTCTGGGACTAAGGACCACTCCTAAAGACGCCCTCGAAGTCTCGGCAGCTGAAATAATGTATGGTGACCCGTTGGTTGGCCCTGCTGAATTTTTTCCTTCTACAACCTCCTCCGATGAACTCCAGCACATATGTCATGTCATGGGAAAATTTACTACATGCTGCCAGACTTACAAGCCCTCAGCGAAGCATCACATACCGACAGACTTGCACTCTGTAACGCACGTCTTCCTGCGCAACGACACTAGCAAGCCACCGCTAACGCCCCTTGCACGGACCCTTTTCTTGTGATCCGATGCAGTCTGTAAGCATTCCTACTAAACATTCGTGGCAAAGAAGACTGGGTCTCCATTGATCATCTAAAACCTGCTTATCTCCTGCCAGATGACCCGCCTACAGTTCGCCTCTCTAGATCAGGGTGCTCTATTTAACATGTACAGTATGTCATTATTAGGGGGGAAGCCATGTACCAACCGTGTGTCACACGATCGTACATAGTTCCTTTTGTGTATATATTATGCATGTATCTTCGCTCTTCCCTCGCACTAAAAAGAACCTGAATAAACATGTCTCTTTTTCTTAACGGTAAGGGTGTCGATTTTTAACATGAAATTTTCTGTTGCCTTGAGCTTTTTTATATAAAGGAGAGTGTTCTATAATAAACTCACTCAGTTGCTTTCATCCTGTCTTTGATTCATAACCTTCTCTCGGCCTGTCACAGTAGGAATGATGATGACACCAAGAGCAGAAAAGTCGTTAACCAAGTGGAGATCTGTAAATTAGATTGATACTAGCAAAGTTGAAATCAAAGCAGTGCAATAAGAGTATTATAGTTTGCAATGCCCTAACAAATGATTCTCCTGAAGAAAGGAAAGATGAATACTATGAAGAACTGGAGAGGATAATAGATGAGATCCGTGAGGGAGATATGAAAATTGTGATTGGTGACTTCAATGCAAAAGCTAGAAGAAATAATCAAGGGATAGAAAATGTGATGGGTTCGAGTGTCTTGGTAAAGTTGCAAATGAAAATGAAGCACATTTGATAAGTTTCTG
>NC_090737.1:67613918-67616418 GCF_036898095.1 Palaemon carinicauda
CCAGCCGCCCGTATAGCAAAGCTTTTTCAGCTCTCTCAACAACGGTTGGGAGACCAAAGGGCTTCGCTCGCCCTCAGGGAAATGACCAGTATCGCTCGGCTGCAACCTGCCGCAGACGGTTCTCCTCGTGAGGTGAACCTACTTCGTGCCCTTTGGATACGCCCTTTACCCGAACCTGTATGCGCTGCCATAACCAATGTCTATAGTTTACCAATAAAAGACATGATGACCAAAGGCGACGCCCTTATGGACAGCCACTTCCCGACCTTCAAGACCTCCATCAACGCCTCCACTCCTGACAAAGAGGACACCTATTCAACGTCAACCGAAACTGACGTGAATGCCACAGGACATACACGCCTACCACGTGATGAGCCTGGAGCGGCGACAAATTCACTCATAACCCACCACTCGCTCGCGCCCCAACCAACAACTTCTACAGCCACTTACAGTACTACCGCCCATCGGCCTCAGTATTGCTACTACAACTACAGATTCGGGGCAGCCGTGAAGAAATGTGCCAAGTTTTGTCAGAGCCAAAAAATGTGTAAGTAGGCCATCGCTCGTGGTGGTGGCCTCCTGTTTTTCTAATCTTTTCTTTTTACATGATGCAGGAACGGGACTGTGATTTTTGGTTGACACGGGTGCTTGTCGTTCTCTATTGCAAAGGGAACTCTTTAGGACAAAAAGTAGTCCATCTACATATGCTGACGTCTGCCTTGTAGCTGCCAACGGATCTGCGATACCCACCTACGGTTACGAGAACCTCACATTATCGTTTGGAAACGGTAAATCTAATTGGAAGTTTCTCGTTGTTGACATCACATTGCCAAACCTCGTCCCGGATTTCCTCTCTCATTTCCACCTTCTGGTCGATGTCGCCCACCGACGATTTTTAAACACAGACTCGTACCTATCGACACCTCTTTAACCCGCCTCCTCCAACCTCGCTCTCCACATCAGCGAACCCACGGATGCTTACGCCCCCCTCCTCACGTTGTACCGGGAAATTTTCCGTCCGGAACTTCGCCAAATGCCCACGGCTCCTGCCAAGCACGGTATTTATCACCATATCAAGACGATGGGACGCCCAGTCTGTGGAAAATTCTGACTTGTGGCATCTGAGCAATTGGCAGCCACCAAACAGACGTTTGCCAAAATGGAGGAAATGGGCCTTTGCCAGACGACCTCCAGCCCATGGTCGTCACCTTTACACATTGTTCTGAAGAAAGCCGGCTCCCTCTGTCTGTGTGGGGATTACAGGCGCCTGAACATGCAAACAGGACCAGATCACTACCCCCTCCCAAACATCGCCGACGTGACCTCCTACCTGCGCAAATCGAAGGTTTTCTCCAGCCTCGACCTCCTAAAGGGGTATTATCAGGAGCCTATGAACCCAGAAGACATCGCCAAGGCTGCCATCACCACTCCGTTTGGTACATACACCTTCAATTACTCCTGTTTTGGCTTTTGTAATTCTGGGGCCACTTTTCAACGTCTCATGGATGGCATCTCAGGGGACCTCCCCTTCTGTGTATGTTATGTGGACGACATACTTGTTTGCTCTTTCTCTTCCTCAAAAGAGGAACACCTCCATCACCTGCGCATCATGCTCGACCGCCTGCAACAAAACAGCTTTGTAGTCCATTACGACCAGTGTACCTTTGGCGCCAACGAAGTGTCGTTCTTAGGGCACCGTATCACTCCTGAAGGAGTCCATCCCCTCCCTGAGAAGGTAGCAACCGTTCAGAACTTCCTTACCCCATCGACCATCAAAGCTCTGCAGGAATATTTAGGCATGATCAACAATTATCACCGTTTTCTGCCAGCCATTGCCGACACTCTTGCTCCCCTCTACACCTCCATCAAGGGCAAGCCAAAAGACCTGAAGTGGGGTCCCCTTCAAGAAGCGGCCTTCTACAATGCAAAGAAAGCCCTATCAACCGCTGCAGTTCTAACTTTTCCTATCCCACATGCCCCTCTACTTCTTTCCACCGATGCCAGCGACGTCACTATTGGTGCAGTACTCGAATAGGTGGTCAACGGCTCACCCCGCCCATTGGCATACTTCAGCAGAAAACTGTCCAGTGCAGAATTGAGTTATTCTACCTTCGATCGGGAATTGCTGGCGGTGCACTTGGCTGTCCGCCCCTTTTGCCATTTCTTAGAAGGCGCGCCCTTCGTCATTCGCACATACCACATGCCTCTGGTGCACGCCTTTGCTCGACAGTCTGGCGCCTGGTCCCCCCGTCAACGCCGACATCTCTCCGCCGTGGCTGAATACAATTGCACCCTTCAACACGTCCCTGGGAAAATGAATCCCGTTGCCGATGCCCTGTCAAGAAACACGTTGGCTGCCATTCAAGTGGGATTGGATTACAACGCCCTAGCTGAAGCCCAACGACAGGATCCCGAATATCAAGCATGTAGGACATCCTGCACATCCCTCCGTTGGGAAGACATCCCCCTCGATGACTCCAACACCACCCTCATCTGTGAC
>NC_090737.1:67621418-67653918 GCF_036898095.1 Palaemon carinicauda
ATATATATATATATCTATATATATAAATAAATATGTGTGCATATATATATATATATATATATATATATATATCTATCTATCTATATATATATATATATATATATATATATATATATATATATATATATATATATATATGTATATGATAATTTTGCACATTTACACATGTTTTTACTATTCATATACGCCGTATTTTATACTCATAATATATGGATTCTATCTACGAGTCAGAGATCAAATTGGGAATCAACTAAAAAATAATAGGTTATGGCCGGCCGGAGAATCAAACCGGGTCCCAAGAAACTGATATTCCATTGACTCAGCGTCTCTTTCTGGCTGAGTTGCTAAGTCAATTGAACTTCAGTTTCTTTGATCAAAGTAATTTAATATGAATGTAATATCAGACATTTTACTACTATAATTCTTACGTTATTAATGTAATTATAGCAATTAAAATTACAACGTTCATTCATTTCTTTTTACAAATTTGAGGTAACAATATTCTAAATCAATAAGATGCATCCTAATTTCCAGACACTTGAGAAGTGAATGAATGTGCAGAGAAATGAAAACAAGGAAAATTATAGCTATTAGACTAAATTGTTTATATACTATTTAAAGTAAATTATGCAACATTCAATTCAATGCACCATTTTTTCTTTTACTTTTAAAATCACATTTACGATGTGACGGGCCAAGAGAAGGTTGTGACTCAAAGGCAGATTGAAAGCAACTGAGTAAATTTATTATAGAACACTCTCCTTTATATACAAAAGCTCAAAGCAACAAGAAATTTCATGTTTGAAAAACAGACACTGTTACACAGGAGAAAAGCAAACATGTTTAATCTGGTTCATTTTAGTGCGAGGGAAGAGCAAAGATACAAGCATAATATATACACAAAATGAACTATGTACGATCGTGTGACACACGGTTGGTACATGGCTCCCCCCCCCTAAAAATGACATATTGTACATGTTAAATAGGGCGCCCTGATCTAGAGAGGCGAACTGTAGGCGGGTCATCTGGCAGGAGATAAGCAGGTTTTAGACGATCAATGGAGGCCCAGTCTTCTTTGCCACGAATGTTTAGTAGGAATGCTTTCAGACTACGTTGGATCACAAGGAAAGGGCACGTGTAAGGGGGCGTTATCGGTGGCTTGCTAGTGTCGTTGCGCAGGAAGACGTGCGTTGCAGAGTGCAAGTCTGTCAGTATGTGATGCTTCGCTGGGGGCTTGTAAGTCTGGCGGCATGGAGTAAATTTTCCCACGACGTGACGTATGCGTTGGAGATCGTCAGAGGAGGTTGTAGAAGGAAAAAATTCAGCAGGGACGTCCATCGGATCGCCATACATTATTTCAGCTGCCAAGACGTCGAGGGAGTCTTTAGGAGTGATCCTTAGTCCCAGGAGAACCCAGGGAAGCTGAGTAAACCAGTTGGAATCCTTGCTTTGAGGGTGCGATGAAAACGTTCAACCATTCCATTGGCAGCGGGGTTGTAGGCCGTTGTGTGATGTAGGGTGATGCCCAGGAGATTTGCTAATGATGTCCACAATTGAGAGGTGAAAGTGGTACCCCTGTCAGAAGTAATATGCTCAGGGATACGAAATCTTGCAATCCATCCTGAGAGTAAGGCAGATGTACATGAGTCGGACGTTGCAGTTTCCATGGGAATGGCTTTAGGCCAATGAGTGGAGGCGTTGATGGAGGTTTTGAAGGTCATGAAGTGGCTGTCCATAAGGGTGTCGTCTTTGGTCATCAAGTCCTTTATGGGTAAACTATCGACATCGGGTATAGCAGCGCGTACAGGTTCGGGTAAATGGCTTACCCCAAGGGCATGAAGTAGGTTCACCTCACGAAGAGAGCCGTCTGCGGCAGGTATCAGGGGAGTGATACTGGTCATTTTCCCGAGGGTGAGCGAAGCCCTTTGGTCCCCCAACGGTTGTTGAGAGAGCTGAAAAAGCTTTGCTATACGGGCGTCTGGCGACGACGAGCACTGCTGCAAAAGGTATGTGTTGCCGGCGTCATAGTAACGGTGAGAGGCGGGGGGGGGGGGGGGGGGTGGGATTGGAAGGCGGGAGGAGTGAGTCACTCCGGGGTCACCAATGTGACGGGCCAAGAGAGGGTTGTGACTCAAAGGCAGGTTAAAATCAACTGAGTATATATAGAACTCTCTCCTTTATATGCAAAAGCTCAAAGCAACAAGAAATTTCATGTTTGAAAAACAGACACTGTTACAGAGAAGAAAAGCAAACATGTTTAATCTGGTTGATTTTAGTACGAGGGAAAAGTGAAGATACAAGCATAATATATACACAAAATGAACTATGTACAATCGTGTGACACACGGTTGGTACAACAATATGGATCAGGATACGCTCGTCTTGTCCAAATGTTATAAAAATTTACATGTGCACTGCAAGCGCAGAAATCTGTAAGTGATAGTTGACTAGTGACACAACCACACCTTCCTGATATGCAGGGTTCATGATCAGAGCAAAGGCATCGAATCTTCTTCTGGATCTCTTTTGTGGCTTATTCATTTCATGCAGTTGTTACACAGGAAAGATGCCTTAATAGTTCATCCTTTTCGGCCAGGTAACGTAGGAACTAGGTTTGGAAGCTCTGCCTCCATCACTCATTTCCAGATGCACACTTGAAGATGGGCACACCTCACATTCTCTAGGAATGCATTCATGGCTGTTGGCAAGGACTTCGGTGTAGGCATCCCAGTTATCTTTCTTTCAGATATTTTGCTAACCACTCCTGATAACAAACATCTGACAATGTGTTTCCATGGCTTCCATAGCATGTCATGACACCAAACATTATGGCTTCATTGCCGACAGGAATCAGGTTACTTTGTTCATCTCCTAATTTTTTTCAGCATATACCCCTTTCTTAGTATCTTAATAACTGTAGTTTTCCTAATCCCCACATTTAGGCTGTTGTTTCCCATCCAGTGAGTGCATGGGTCACTTTCAAATTTTCAATTATATCCTCATGTTTAAACAGTGTCAGGAATGAGGCAGATTGATTTCTCTACAATTACTCTTTCCATTACAACAGGAATGTTGAGTTGTTGTTGTTATTATGATAATAAGGCACCAGAAGGTGATACACATCCGTCTCATCGCAAATAACTTTAGCTGAACACCTTCCCTCTCTTGTAAGATGAGTCATCTGTTATACAATGAGGACATATGCTACTTTTTGTGTTATTTTAAAGTCATATCTTGACAAATTCCTTTTACAGCCTCATCTGGAACTGGGATACCTCCTGTAAGGATAACCTTATGTTTGTAAACTTCAGGAGATACTGGTAGAGATGTTGTCTTTTATGGCAGTGAATAGTATATTAGTTCAATCAGTTGCATCTTGGTAGAGTTAGTATTGAAGATAACACTCTATTAGGTCAAGGGCATATCTAGCACCAATTGGTACTGTCTGGTAACACCCTCTGCAAGTCCATGCATTGTTTCATCTTTGATACTGTAATCATAGCATGGGTCATAGTCTAAATGCATGTTATTCCCAATAAGCATGCACATGGTGTACTCAAGAAGCCATCGACATAAACATGGATACTTCCTTTTGCAGGTCAATGAACTGCTCACAGTATTGCTCATCCATCCATAATTAGCACTTCGTGAATTGATGGATCCTTGAAGTTTGACATAGAAGACTGTTCATCTTGCAGATTCTTCTTTAGTATGGAGATCATCATTGTTACTTGCAATACGCTATGGTCTCCAAACATTAATGTTGTCACTGGATCAGGTCCATTGTTAAATATTCGTGCTCAGATCTACACCTTTTCTTCATAGCTCTGATACTGTTAGCTTACAGAATAAAAAAGTTTTCTTGCAACCAGCTCAAGACCGCTTACCTTCTATGGGAATTCCTTTCCTAACAACATTTTGGTTGCCCCTCCAAAGTTTCCATAATTTCCTTCAACAAAGAGTCACCCAAAAGATCATGTGAATCTCTAAATCTTTGAACAAATGATTCAAAAAGCTGTTTGAATACATATATAACATGGATAATCGCATAATAAAGGGGCTGGTCTGCAGTCATTATTAAGTGATGTTGTGCCGTCTTTTGTGTGTCGTTTTGGGCCTCCTGTATAACAGTCAGTATGGTGATGGCTTGTAGGATCGTGTCAAACAAAAGTTTACACTCAGCTTTTGTTGTTGGTTGTAGTGACTGTTGTTGTCGTCTGCATTTCTTAGTATTGAACACTCCAAACTCTGGCATTTGAAGGTTAGACACAACATCTTTCGAAATCTGGAAGTCCAGGGAATAAGACTTTGTTAACAGGATTCTTTGGCTGGTCAAAGCATATAGAGGAAGGAGGTTACTTCCATGACTTGTGGTTATTGGGGGTTTTGTTGACCCATATGAAGTTGCATTGAGACGTTCAGTAGCAGTTTCAATTTTATATCTTCTTTTTTGAAGCGAACGGCACTATTATGTGACGGGCCGAGAGGGGAGTTGTGAACTCAAAGGCAGATTGGAAACGACTGAGTTATTTATTAAGGAACACTCTTCTTTATATACAAAACCTCAAGGCAACAGGACATGACCTGTTCGAGAGACAGACAATGTTAAAAGCAAAACGGAGACATGATCATTCAGGTTCTTTTTAGTGCGAGGGAAGAGCGCAGATACAAGCATAATATATACAAAATAATTATGTACAATTGTGTGACACACGGTTGGTACATGGCTCCCCCCCTAAAAATGACATACTGTACATGTTAAATAGGGCGCCCTGATCTAGAGAGGCGAACTGTAGGCGGGTCATCTGGCAGAAGATAAGCAGGTTTTAGACGATCTTCTTTGCCCCGAATGTTTAGGAGGAATGCTTTCGGACTGCGTCGGATCACAAGGAAAGGGCCCGTGTAAGGGGGCGTTAGTGGTGGCTTGCTGGTGTCGTTGCGCAGGAAGACGTGCGTTGCAGAGTGCAAGTCCGTTGGTATGTGATGCTTCGCTGGGGGCTTGTAAGTCTGGCGGCACGGAGTAAATTTTCCCACGACGTGACGTATGCGCTGGAGATCGTCGGAGGAGGTCGTAGAAGGAAAAAATTCTGTTTGCATGTTCAGGCGCCTGTAATCCCCCATACACCATTTCGGCTGCCGAGACGTCGAGGGCGTCTTTAGGAGTGGTCCTTAGTCCAAGGAGGACCCAGGGAAGCTGAGTAAACCAGTTGCAATCCTTGCAGCGGGACATCAAAGCTGCTTTGAGGGTGCGATGAAAACGTTCAACTATTCCATTGGCAGCGGGGTTGTAGGCCGTTGTCTGATGTAGGGTGATGCCCAGGAGATTTGCTAATGACGTCCATAATTGGGAGGTGAAAGTTGTTCCCGTGTCAGAGGTAATATGCTCAGGGATACCGAATCTTGAAATCCATCCAGAGAGTAAGGCAGATGTACACGAGGCGGACGTTGCAGTTTCCATGGGAATGGCTTCAGGCCAACGAGTGGAGCGGTCGATGACGGTAAACAGGTAACGATGTCCTTGTGATGTGGGTAGGGGGCCTACAACGTCGACGTGAATGTGTGCAAAACAACGCTGAGGTTGAGGAAAGGTGCCCACTCCTGAATCCGTGTGTCGATGTACTTTGGAAGTTTGGCAAGAAGTACAGGCGCGGACCCAATCCTTAGCATCCTTAGAAATGCCGTGCCAAATGAACTTTGCCTTCAGCAGCTGTGCAGTAGAACGGCACGAGGGATGTGAAAGGCCGTGGATGAAATCAAACACCTGTCGGCGCATGGGAGCAGGAATCCAAGGTCGCGGTCTACCAGTACTGACGACACAGAGGAGGGTGGTGTTGGAGTCTTCGAGGGGAAAATCCTCCCAACAGAGGGACGTGCAGGATGTCCTACAAGCTTGATACTCTGGATCCTGTCGTTGGGCTTCCGCCAGGGCATTGTAATCCAATCCCACTTGAACGGCAGCCAACGTGTTTCTTGACAGGGCATCGGCAACAGGATTAATTTTCCCAGGGACGTATTGGAGGGTGCAATTGTATTCAGCCACGGCGGAGAGATGTCGGCGTTGACGGGCGGACCAGGCGTCAGACTGTCGAGTGAAGGCGTGCACCAGAGGCATGTGGTCTGTACGAATGACGAAGGGCGTACCTTCTAAGAAATGGCGAAAGTGACCGACAGCCAAGTGCACCGCCAGCAATTCTTGATCGAAGGTAGAATAACCCGATTCTGCCTTGGACAGTTTTCTGCTGAAGAAGGCCAATGGGCGGGGCGAGCCTTTGACCACCTGCTCGAGTACTGCACCAATAGCGACGTCGCTGGCATCGGTGGAGAGAAGGAGAGGGGCGTGTGGGATAGGAAAAGTGAGAGCCGCAGCAGTTGATAGGGCCTTCTATGCATTGCAGAAGGCTGCTTCTTGAAGGGGACCCCACTTCAGGTCCTTTGGCTTGCCCTTGAGGGAGGCGTAGAGGGGAGCAAGAGTGGCGGCAATGGCTGGCAGAAAACGGTGATAATAGTTGATCATGCCCAAGAATTCCTGCAGAGCTTTGACGGTCGAGGGCGTGGGGAAATTCTGAACGGCTGCTACCTTCTCAGGGAGGGGATGGACTCCTTCAGGAGTGATACGGTGCCCTAAGAACGACACTTCGTTGGCGCCAAAGGTACACTTGTCGTACCGGACTACAAGGCCGTTTTGTTGCAGGCGGTCAAGCACGATGCGCAGGTGATGGAGGTGTTCCTCTTTTGAGGAGGAGAACACAAGTATGTCATCCACATAACATACACAAAAAGGGAGGTCCCCTACGATTCCATCCATGAGACGTTGAAAAGTTGCCCCAGCATTACGAAGGCCAAAAGAGGAGTAATTGAAGGTGTATGTGCCAAACGGAGTGGTGATGGCGGTCTTGGGGATGTCTTCTGGGTTCATAGGCACCTGATAATACCCCTTCAGGATGTCGAGCGTAGAGAAAACCTTCGCTTTGTGCAGGTAGGAGGTTACATCGGCAATGTTTGGGAGGGGGTAGTGATCCGGTTCTGTTTGCATGTTCAGGCGCCTGTAATCCCCGCACGGACGGAGGGAGCCGTCTTTCTTCAGAACGATGTGTAAGGGTGACGACCATGGGCTGGAGGCCTTTTGGCAAAGGCCCATTTTCTCCATTTCGGGGAACGTCTATTTGGCGGCTGCCAATCGTTCCGGTGCTAGACGTCTGAATTTTGCGAAGACTGGGGGTCCCGTCGTCTTGATATGGTGATAAATACCGTTCTTGGCAGGAACCGTGGGCGTTTGGCGAAGTTCTGGACGGAAAACTTCCGGGTACGACGTGAGGAGGTGGGCGTAGGCATCCGTGGGTGCGCTGATGTGGAGAGCGAGGTTAGAGGGGGCGGGTTGAAGAGGTGTCGACAAGTACGAGTCTACGTTGACCAGTCGTCGGTGGGCGACATCGACCAGAAGGTGGAAATGAGAGAGGAAATCTGCACCGAGGATTGGCATTGTGACGTCAGCAAGGAGAAACTTCCAATTGAATTTACCGTTTCCGAACGATAATGTGAGGTTCTCGTAATCGTAGGTGGGTATCGCAGATTCGTTGGCAGCTACCAAGCGGACGTCGGCAGATGTAGACAGACTACGTTGTGCCTTGAAGAGTTTCCTTGGCAAAAGAGAACGACAAGCACCCGTGTGTACCAAAAATTGCACGCCCGTTCCTGCATCCTGTAAAAAGAAAAGATTAGAAACATGGGAGGCCACCGCCGCAAGCGATGGCCTACTTACACGTTTTTTGGCCACTGACAATCTTTGGCACATTTCTTCGCGGTTGCCCCGAATCTGAAGTGGTAGTAGCAAAACTGCGGCGGATGGGAGGTAGTAAGTGGCTGTAGAATTCGTTCGTATGGGCGCGAGCGATTGGTGGGTGGTGGGCGGCTTTGTCGCCGCTTCGGCACGTCACCGGGTAGGCGTGTATGTCCTACGGCATTCATGTCAGCTTCGGTTGACGTTGAATAGCCATCCTCGTCGTCAGGGGTGGAGGCGTTGATGGAGGTCTTGAAGTGGCTGTCCATAAGGGCGTCGGCTTTGGTCATCAAGTCCTTTATGGGTAAACTATCAACATCGGGTATGGCAGCGCGCACAGGTTCAGGTAAACGGCGTATCCAAAGGGCACGGAGTAGCTTCACCTCACGAGGAGAGCCGTTTGCGGCAGGTTGAAGGCGAGCGATACTGGTCATTTCCCTGAGGGCAAGCGAAGCCCTTTGGTCCCCCAACGGTTGTTGCGAGAGCTGAAAAAGCTTTGCTATACGGGCGGCTGGCGATGGCGAGTACTGCTGCAGAAGGTATGATTTGAGGTCGTCATACGCTATTGGGGTGTCTCCTTGTTCACAAAGCCAGTCGGATATTTCTGGGAAGGAGTCCTCGGGTATCGCCGCGAGAACATAATCCGCTTTGGTGGTTGAGCGAGTCACGCCCCTGATACGAAAGTGGACTTTAGCGCGTTGAAACCAAGCGAACGCTTCTCCGCTAGCGAACGGTGAAAGTTTCAATGGAGCGGCCGCAGTGCCAACTGCTGGGGTAGAGTCCGCCTCCGTCATATTACCAACGATGGAGGGGTGAGGGAGGGGGGGTGGTGGAAGGCAGTGGGAGCGAGTCGACTTCCGGGGTCACCAATGTGACGGGCCGAGAGAGGAGTTGTGAACTCAAAGGCAGATTGGAAACGACTGAGTTATTTATTAAGGAACACTCTTCTTTACATACAAAACCTCAAGGCAACAGGACATGACCTGTTCGAGAGACACAATGTTACAGAGCAAAACGGAGACATGATCATTCAGGTTCTTTTTAGTGCGAGGGAAGAGCGCAGATACAAGCATAATATATACAAAATAATTATGTACAATTGTGTGACACACGGTTGGTACAATTAGCATCATTCTCACTATCCCCATTCTCCATCATCGAAACATCTAGGGCAGTGGTTCTCAAACTGTTGTGAGATTTTTTTTTTATGGCGATTTCTTTATAAGTATTAGCTTACTCGGTGGACCCTTTTAAAATATATTACAATCAACATTATAACATATTCTGTACGGTTACTGAAACAACAGATTTTTATCTAAAAAATATATTTATATTCAGAAATTGGTAAAATTAAGGTACTGAAACATATGAAAACAGAATACGTATGATAAAAAATAGACGCCGAATCAACTGGAACAAGAACTTCTTTCTTTATGTGACAACAAATTAATCTATAATATAATGCTAACTATATGGAATGAAACACTTTTTTTATGGCCAAAACATATAGTCAGAAAATGGCAACCGTAGTTATCAAATGTACTTCCAATGGGATGGGTAATTTTGCTTTGCCTAAAGCCTTTTTTTTTAGGTTTTGTTTTTGTCTACTGACATCTCACATCATATGTTGCTTCTAAACTTTTTATGGATTTTGTTTTGATGTTAACTAGTGTGGATATCGGTGACGCATATTCATAGGGGGTTGTGAATGGCATCAACACTTTTAGAGTCATCTTTGCAAGACCGGGATAGGAAAGCACCATTTCAATCCAAGAATCATAGCAGCACATTGCACATGCATCATTAATCAATTCAATAAACTGTTCTTGTGTTAAATAAACCTCCGAAGACAGATCATTAATGGAGACTGCATACAGTTCAATGAAACTGATAGTATTTTTGAAAAATTTTCTGGTTTTGAAAATAATGAATTATTCTTTCACTGATAAGTGATACACGTTCCCATAAACTCAATAATAACGTCTTCGACGCTAACCACATTCCCATAAGTAAATGTATCAATTCTGGAAATAAAGTAGATATTCTTCTCTAGGTTAGAGTGTTATAGTTCTAGCTTCATTTTGAAAGCAGCCACTTTTGTCTTGGCCATGGAACACTGGGATCTCTTTTCCTTGCAGCAACAAATTGGGGGAATTCATGCACCTAAATATGTCTAGGAAAAGTGATATGTATTTAACTAACGGACATCAGTGAATTTTTTCGCCGATGTATTGTTTAGTATCTACAAAAAATTGCTGCATTTTTGCACGTATTACGAAAACTATCTTAGTATTTTCCCTTTGGAAAGCCGCTTTATATGTGAATGTAATAAGTGTGTTTCAAATTCGGAATAACTTTCTTTGCATAATGCAAAAAATAAACGAGAATTAAGTGCGTTCGGTATAATGATATTAACTGCTTTAACATCTTCAACGAGGCCAATATTCAACACATCGTACTAATAGTGTAATACTTACTAATGGTATCTGGCAAATGTTTGCTTCACCAAAGTTTCAAAACCAGAACGACAATTAAGCTTTTCTGGAACTCTGTCAGCCCACATGTGTACCCTGTGTCTCAGAAAATCTGTCCACATCGTTAAATTAATCCTTTGTAGTTCTTCTAGAGCTGATAGTTTCGCAAGACAAAAACTTGTCTTACGGGTACTTGTCATCCACAAATTGTATGTAGGCTACACGCAATGGTGATCTAAATTGTAAATATTTTTTTTACAAAATGATTATAAGAAATGTTATAAAGTAATTGTATGTAATAGTTTTTATTTACTCTCTCTCTCTCTCTCTCTCTCTCTCTCTCTCTCTCTCTCTCTCTCTCTCTTTAATCAATAGGACATAGACAAAAGGGTGTGTGTTGGTTATTTCGCAAGCAAAATAATGTTTTTGGGCATATATTAAAGTATGATGAGAGTAATTCTAATTACAGTCTACGTGTGGGTATGATATAACAATAGGGATTGGTGACCCCTTCGTGGTCTCCCCAAGTACCATTGACCCCAATTTGAGAACCACTGATCCAGGGAATGTATTGATTGGAGCCATTTTTGGGAAGAAATGTTGCAATCAAAATTTCCAGTTACTCTTTCAATTCTTTGGTTTGTCAGTGACTGATGCCACAGATTGACTTTTTTCATATGCACATGTAACTCCTATGTCATTCAGTAATTGAACTATTTTTTTTTTTTTTTTTTTTTACACAAGTAAACCAAGAGCCATTTTGAATCAGTTGCTGTATTTGGTAATAATGTTGTTGATGAAAAGTGATGGTGGGTATTGATCACCTTGGAGATGATGTGGAAGGAAAATGATTTCCAACTTGTGAAACTTAATGCTTGTTGATGTTTGTGTTCAATGGGTTTCGTTTTTCCTTAAATTCTTCTGATTCTCTCTGTACTCTTTTCACCAGTCTCTCTACTGCAATGTTTGCATCATTATCATCATCATCATCTTCATCATCATCATCATCATCATCATGGACTATCGTTAAAATATCAAAGCTTTTGCTGCGGAACATCACAAATCTAGCTACACTAGGGAAAGACAGTATTATACCGGCGTCTCTGAAATATTATTGTAATTTGTGCAGTAAGTTACGACGTGAAAGTTCATTTCCCTCATTAGTTTTGCAAGCATAATAAATGTCTATGAGGGTTCATACCCTTAGAACATCCATTGTAATCTTGCATCAAAAGGTCAAATGCCTTGTCGGTGTTATGCGTAGGAGATATTCATTTAACTGAACATCCATTCATGAATTTCTTCCTGCAGTCGGCACTCATACTCTGGAGTGATAACCACCAGAGCGATACTTTCATGAGCTACAACTTTTGAGCAATATTTGCAAATGAGTGACTTACATGGGAGCGAAGAAATTAAGAGTGATATTCTAAAAGAATAGTGTAAGAAATAGTTGTTTAAATATAGAGGTAGTTTTAGCATATTATTCCTTTAAACGAATTATACAAAAAGGACTATAGTTGTTTAGAAATAGCAGGTCTTTTAAAAAATTAGCTGTTCAGTTTTAACCAAACTCTATTTTTTTTTTTATGCACTTTTAATAAAATTTCTATTTTAGTTTCATGATTTTTATTCCACCCATGATGGAATTTTTAGGCGGCTTAAATGACGTGAAATCTTGTATCTTTTGACGGACAGCTTCTTCAGACAGAAAAAATCGTAGCTCTGGAGCTCCACCAAAAATTATTCAGGAACGATACAAATGTTGAGTCAAGAAGCAGTTACGAAAGTTCGTTTATATAAATATCTGGCACGTACTATTATACAACAGAAAGGGAAGACGTATTAATTTTTTACCTTCAGCACTAAGTTCCAAAAAGGGATTAACCTACCATTAGAATATAGTTACTTCATCAGGGAACAGGTTATTCTATTTGGCTTCTGTGTAGAAGACGAAGACAGGATTGTAATATATGGGACAAAACATATGAATTAATTAATTCCTCTATACCATGACTCGTATCTTGGTGGGACTTTCAAAGTAGTATTCGAATATTTAACCAGCTTTTTACAGTGCATGTGTATGTATTGCCAAAAAAGTCAAAGGGATACTTACCATAGGTTTTATTTCAACAAAGAAAGAATAGGCCACTTTTAAACTTTCTTCTCGAGATGAACATTTAAGCTTGCAAGAAATTATTCTAGTCTTTTATGCTTTGAAATAAATTTGAAATCATTTTTGTTAAATTATTCCTCATATCTTTTTACTTGTAAAATTATCCAATCGAGTTTATCTTTGAAAGGGACAATTTGACAATGTATTGCCAATAAAATGATATTTACAATACATGTCAGCCATATATGCGGCCATGTTGAATATCTCAAAACCCTCAAGAATAGTAGTGTACCATCATTCTCATCTGGAATCTACACCCTCTAAATATGAAAAAAGGACGTAAGGCAGACCACAAGAGAATGCCATACCAAAAACCTTAGCTTGGCGCCTGGGCTATGGGTCACAGTGGTTGGACAAGCCTTGTTCCTGGCTTACTCCCCACCAGTCCTGTTCTTGATGACTTGGGAATCCACGGGGCTGTATCACACTTGAGGCACCTCTCCAAACGAGAATAAGTGTATATAGTATATATATATATATATATATATATGTGTGTGTGTGTGTGTGTGTGTGTGTGTGTGTGTGGCTGTGTGTGTGTGTGTGTGTGGGTGGGTGGTTATGTGTGTGTGTGTGTGTTATTTGTGTGGAACTATTAAAACTCATAAGCCAAATTATTTTGCTAGGCCAATAATTACTACTGTAGGCTCAGCTACATATAGATTATGCAAGTACCTTGTGAATATCCTCACCCTTTAGTTAGCAGCATCTCAGATTCAAATGATTAAAGCAATGTAGACCTTATTAACAAATTGAATAAAGTTCAGATTAATAGTACCTGTAAGATTGACAGTTTTGATGAAGTCTCACTATTTGATAGAGTACCTATTGATGACGTGTTACAATTTCTATCTGAAACCTTAGATAGTACCTAATTGAATTCAAATTTTCAAGAATACCTTAATAGAATTAATTAAACTCCGTACAAGAGATTGCAAATTTGAATTAAATGGGAAATTTCATTCACAAACGCTTGGTATTGCTATGGGAAACCATTTGTGTATATTAATTAGTCATTTATATATGGAATTTTTTTAAGTAGAATCTTAAATAACATTATACCTAATAATGTAAAATGGGTTCGTTATACTGATGACATAATATGTGCGTGACCAGGAAATAAAAATTTAGATAATATTTTTAATTGATTGGATAGTTTGTTACCGTCAATAAATTTCACTATGGAGCTGGAGACTAATTGTAACCTAAACTTTTTTTATTGTTGTATACACAAGTGTAACAATAGACTTAAGTTTAGTGTATACAGAAAGCCAACTAATATCTCCGCATATGTCATTACTACTCAAAACAAAGCGACAAAGTTAAGAAATCTATATTACTTCTATATTTCTAATGGCATTACGAGTGTGCAGCCCTGAATATATTAGTGATGAAATAGATGAGATTAGAACAATAGTAAAGAAACTAAAGTACCCTGAAATTGTATATGATGATGCACTAAGAACAGCAAAAAAGACCTTTTCGGTAATACTAACAGGAAGAACTATGATGCACCAAACTTACTTGTACTGGCATATAGTAATTCTTCTAAAGAAATTCCTCAACTGTTGAAAAATTTCAATGATAATGTAGTATTTAAGAGTAGCAATACATAAAAAACAGCCCTAAGAAAGAATCCTCCTGATATTACCAAGAGAAGTTGTGGAGGATTTATTTTTGTTTTATTTTCATGTTTTGTTTTTTGCCAAATCCTGAGAGAGAGAGAGAGAGAGAGAGAGAGAGAGAGAGAGAGAGAGAGAGAGAGAGAGAGAGAGAGAGTGGTAGTTAGCGAATGATTGTTTGTAGTGGGAAAAACTGTCGGTATATTCGAGGTTGTTTGTTTACATTTTTTAGTTAGGTTACGACAGTGGTGAATGTTTCGGAGCGAATGCTTTTTTTGATTGACTGCGTCCTGAGTCAGTTGTGTGAACGCTGGATTTATTATTTTTCTTTACCAGCGAGGAAGTGATTATTGATTTTCTGAGTAAGTACAGTTTTGTTTATCTTTGCTTATCGTGATTGTGAATGATAGGAACAGTTTATTATTTATCTTTGATAATAGTGCGATAGTTCAGTTAGCTAGAAGTGTTCGTAAGTGTTTTTCTTTTTTATTTTGGCAGGCCGTGATTCCTCCTTTGGAGAGGTTTTCTTAGAATGTAAAATTGTTTGTTGACGACTTGGCCCGTAACAGAACTTGACAGAACTGCTCAGATTGATTTACTTGTTGACGACCTGGACCGAATGAACTTCCGATTATTGTTTTGAGGATTGCTGTTGATGATGATGATGATGAAGATGGTGATGATCCCGATCAGGGAATTAAATTAGCTGTGGCAAATTGCCGCCCGATAGACTGTTTAGCACAAAGCTGTGACAGTGGTAGTTTGCCACAAAAGACAGTTGGCAGTGTGTGGCGACAGTGTTGGTGTCGCAATATCTATAAACATATTTTGAGTTGGTGTGCGCGTAAATTTTACGATTTGTTAGGTTTTTTTGCTTTATTTGAATGATGTTTTGTTTGTTTGTATGTTTAGTGTAAGTTTTGTTAGTGCTTTATTGGTTTTTGAGGGTTTAAGTGATTGTGGAAGTTATTTTTAATAATTTTAGTTTGTAAGAAATATAGTTCTAAGGATATGTTTTTGTTTATTTCGTCCTTTTGTCTAAGAGTCTGGTTTTAGATAACGTAAGGGGAAAGTTTGTGTTGAGGAGACAATTGTCTGTTTAGTGTGATTCAAGGGTGTGGGGGTTGTTTGTGCTACATCCCGCCACATTATTTTGGTGCCCGAACAGGGACAGCCGAGGTGGGATTGAAGCTGGACTCTTAGACGAAGGACTGATAGGATAAGATATTAGATATAAGGTTGATGAAAAATGGAGGAGCAGTTAAGGGTTTTGAAGGAGGAATTGCGGCTGAGTAAGGAGCGTGAGGAGAGGTTGCTTGTAGAGAATGAGAGGTTGCACTGGGAGAATGAGGCGATGCAGAAGGAGCTTAGGGAGTTAAAGGGAACTGTAGAGAGAGTGGAAGAATGTGTTGAGATGAGGATGAAAGAGAATGAGGAACGAACGGAGAAACGATTGGAAGCTATGATGGGGCAAGTCATGGGGATGATGAAAACTTTAATGGGTGAAGGTGCAGTCGGAGGAGTGTCCTCAGCTTCGGGTAATGGGTTGGTAGTGGAAGAGAAGGTTAAGGTAGGTGATAATGGGAAAGGAAGTGATAGTGATAGTAGTAATAGTGATGGTGATATTGAAGATAAGGGAATTAGGCATAGTAAGGATGAACAGAAAGGTGAGAGGAAAGATGAAAGGAAAGGTAAAAGTGATGTGAAGAAAGAGAAGAAAAAGTATCAGGCTGATAGCAAGGACGATCGTGAATGGGTGAAAGTAGTAAGTAAGAAAAAGGGTAAGAAGGGAATGGTTAAGGATAGGAATTTAAGTGTGGAAGTGGATTCATTATATTCAAATGAGGAAGAAGGTAACAAGGGAGTAGACAGTGATGATAGCTGTGAGAATGAACGTGATGTGTGTAAAACTGTGTTTATGAGAGAGGTACCTCGCTGTGAAAGGTTCAATGAGCATAGCAGTAGGGATGTATATGATTTTTTCAAGGAGTATGAGAGGTATTGTCAGGATAAGTATGGTGATAGTAAAAGAGTTTGGGCTAGGGAGTTAGGAGAATATTTGACTGGGTATTTGTTGACGATGTATGGAGTGATAATGAGTGTAGGGAACGTTGATTATGAAAGTGTGAAAAAGAGAATAATTGAGCAGGTAAAACGTATGAAAGGGAGTGTTAAGTATAAGCGTAAGAATGATTTTGATGAAGCACGGATGAATGCAGGAGAAGCGATATCAATGTACGTATGTATGTTGGAAACGTTAGCTAGGAAGAAGTATGGGGATGAAGGCATAAATGAGAATAAGGAGTTAATGAAGATGTTTTTGGCTACTGTACCCGAGAATGTTGCCGAGTTTGTTAATTTGAAACGGAAGGAGAAAATGAGGTGGACGAAAGAAAGATTGACATGGGATGATATTTTAGAGATAGTTGAGGATTACGAGTTGGATAGATGTATAAAAGAAAGTAAATCTGTGAGTGTAAGAACGGGAAGGGAGGAAAGTGTGCCAGAATTTGTTAGTTTTAGAGATGCTGTTATGAGAGGACCGATGAGGGTAGCTGATAGTGTAGTAGATAGGAGTGTTAGGGCGAGTAGGGTAGCTGATAGTGTAGTAGATAGGAGTGTTAGGGCGAGTAATGTGGGAATACCTGTAAGGACAAATGAAGGGTTTAGGCAAGGGAATCAGGTTTGGAGGGATAGGAGTGTTAGTGCGCATCGAGGTATGTCAGATAGTCGTGTCCGTAATGAAAAGTGTTATAGGTGTGGAAAGGAAGGTCATAAGAAGAATGAATGTAGATGGGCTCTAGGTGCTTGTTTTGGATGTGGTGAGGTAGGGCATAGAATTAGCGAGTGCAAGAAAGAGAAAGGGGTAAAATGTTATCGGTGTGGTATGACTGGGCACATAGCGAGTGGATGTCGTAGTAATCATATGAATGTAATTTGTGGTAATTGTGGTAAGGATGGTCATTATGCTAGAATGTGCAAGGAGCCGCGGGGTAAGTGTACTGAATGTGGTGCAGATGGGCATATAGCTAGGGTTTGTAGAAAGAAGGGATTAGGCCAGCCAGGATGTTCGGGAAACTAGAGTGTGAGAGGGTTCAACTGGGTGAGTCCTCCTGTGTGTGTGGAAGGAATAGGATCAATGTTTGTGAGAATGGGATGAATAATTGGTTGGAAATAAGCAAGTATGAATCTAGTATGCCTGAGAAGTTAGGGCTGGAAAATAAGCAATTAGTGTTAGTTGAATATAGGAAAAAGAGGCGTTTGAAAGTTTTGAGTGAGGAGAAAGTGCAAGGGAAATTTATAGGTATAGGTAAGAATACGAATAAGTATGACAAGGGTGTAAATGTACAAGTGAGTGTGGAGGATAAATGTATTAATACAGATGAAACGTGGCTGAGTATGAATGATACTTATAGTGTGTGTGGCTTTTCGTTAGATGATGTAAAAGAAAAAATGAATAACGCAAGAATGAGAGACAGGAGAATGATAAGTAGCATGAATGAATCTTTTGCTAAAGTTGAGAATGTTTTTGATGAAATTGATGAACTGTTTACAGAAATGAGTGTAATTATAGGGCCAAACGAGAACGAGGTAGATGGGATTGTACATGATATATTAGATGATAGGGATTTAGATAAGAATAGTGTTAATGTAGCGAATGATTGTGATAAGGAAGAAGTGAATGAGAGAGTATATGGGGGCCCAGTTACTCGGAGTAGAGGTCCCGTTCCCGACTGCGACTGGGTTATGAAAAAAATAATGTAAGTGTTGTGTGAGAAGGATTTGGCAAAGTAAGGGGGGAGGAATGTGGAGGATTTATTTTAGTTTTATTTTCATTTTTTGTTTTTTGCCAAATCCTGAGAGAGAGAGAGAGAGAGAGAGAGAGAGAGAGAGAGAGAGAGAGAGAGTGGTAGTTAGCGAATGATTGTTTGTAGTGGGAAAAACTGTCGGTATATTTGAGGTTGTTTGTTTACATTTTTTAGTTAGGTTACGACAGTGGTGAATGTTTCGGAGCGAATGCTTTTTTTGATTGACTGCGTCCTGAGTCAGTTGTGTGAACGCTGGATTTATTATTTTTCTTTACCGGTGAGGAAGTGATTATTGATTTTCTGAGTAAGTACAGTTTTGTTTATCTTTGCTTATCGTGATTGTGAATGATAGGAACAGTTTATTATTTATCTTTGATTATAGTGCGATAGTTCAGTTAGCTAGAAGTGTTCGTAAGTGTTTTTCTTTTTTATTTTGGCAGGCCGTGATTCCTCCTTTGGAGAGGTTTTCTTAGAATGTAAAATTGTTTGTTGACGACTTGGCCCGTAACAGAACTTGACAGAACTGCTCAGATTGATTTACTTGTTGACGACCTGGACCGAATGAACTTCCGATTATTGTTTTGAGGATTGCTGTTGATGATGATGATGATGAAGATGGTGATGACCCCGAACAGGGAATTAAATTAGCTGTGGCAAATTGCCGCCCGATAGACTGTTTAGCACAAAGCTGTGACAGTGGTAGTTTGCCATAAAAGACAGTTGGCAGTGTGTGTCGACAGTGTTGGTGTCGCAATATCTATAAACATATTTTGAGTTGGTGTGCGCGTAAATTTTACGATTTGTTAGGTTTTTTTGCTTTATTTGAATGATGTTTTGTTTGTTTGTATGTTTAGTGTAAGTTTTGTTAGTGCTTTATTGGTTTTTGAGGGTTTAATTGATTGTGGAAGTTATTTTTAATAATTTTAGTTTGTAAGAAATATAGTTCTAAGGATATGTTTTTTTTTATTTCGTCCTTTTGTCTAAGAGTCTGGTTTTAGATAACGTAAGGGGAAAGTTTGTGTTGAGGAGACAATTGTCTGTTTAGTGTGATTCAAGGGTGTGGGGGTTGTTTGTGCAACATCCCGCCACAAGGTGCATAACTTATTCCTTGCGATTTATGTGTAAAATTCTATATTGCTCAAACTGGTAAAGCCCTAGAAAAGAGAATCGGACAACACAAGAAAAGTATGGGATATGCTCAAGATGAAAAGGTACTCTTTGCCCACGTTAGAGATAAAACTCACACAATTAATTGGTCCTGTGCAAAGAAACTGGTTCATGCAAATACGTTATTGGAAAAAAACATCACAGAGTCCAGTTTCATAAAAGAAACCTTTGATAGCAACCCGAATATTGGACATGAAATGAGCAAACTTGACACATTTATAGGTTAAGAGATTTGTAAGCTATATATAAAAACTTCAACCACTTAAATCACTTGACGTCTGTGAGTGAGTGCCGCTAAGGTGTACACGTGATTTGCGCAGAGCTCCGTCCACACTCGCTTTGGGTAGTGTTTTAGATTTTGTTTCGGGCTTAGAATATCATTAAAAGGATGATAGTTAATATTATGGAGAAACCATAGTGAGAAAAAAACAGTACACCATTTCTGTCCCTAACTTGTTCTGTCTCATATGTGAAACCACGACGGAAGGCTGGAAAAAAAGATAGGACGTGATTGCATTTGAATATATCATAAGTAATGTATGTATATAGTGACAGGCATCAATGATAATAAAATAAGAAACCTAAAATAGTTATGCCGATACTGCGTAGGTGAAGCCAGAAGAGCCATGTTATGAATATCAAAATTGAAGGAAGAACTAAGTATAAGAGAATAGGCTCTGAGCGAATAAGATGGTGAATTGGATAACAAAGTAGCGGACCTTAGCGTACATGCGGAAAATTCCACTCAGACAACAGACCTCCTTATCCTTACCTTATTTCCTTATTTTATGTTTGGGTTCCCCCAGGTCCCTCAGTGTGAGGCACCTCGTATATCCACCAGAGAGTTGCTAATGCATCTTCCGGTGTATTTTGCATCTTCCAGTCTTGGATGGTCTAGGATGCATCTTAGGTATTTATCGAGCTTATTCTTAAACACATCTGCACTCACTCTTGATATGTTTCTTAGATGAGCTGGCAGAACATTAAATAGTCGCTGTATTATCGATGCTGGTGCGTAGTGGATTAATGTCCTTCCTTAGTTTTCCTGGTATATTTTTTGGCACTATTAATCTACCTCGGCTTGCTCTTTCTGATATTTTTAGCTCCATGATGTTTTCAGTAATTCCTTCTATTTGTTTCCATGCTTGTATTATCATGTAGTGTTCTCTTCTCCTTTCTAGACTGTATAGTTTTAAAAATTGCAGTCTTTCCCAGTAGTCAAGGTCCTTAACTTCTTCTATTCTGGCAGTATAGGACCTTTGTACACTCTCTATTTGTGCAATATCCTTTTGGTAGTGGGGGTACCATATCACATTGCAGTACTCGAGTGTACTACGTACATAAGTTTTGTAAAGCATAATCTTGTGTTCAGCTTTTCTTGTTTTAAAGTGTCTGAATAACATTCCCATTTCTGCTTTACATTTAGCCAACAGTGTTGCTATTTGGTCGTTGTATAACATATTCTTATTTAACATTACACCAAGGTCTTTAATTGCTTCCTTGTTTGTGATTGTCTCGTTATTAGGTCCCTTGTATGCATATTCCATTCCTTCTCTGTTTCCATAATTCATTGATTCGAATTTATCGGAGTTAAATACCATCCTATTTATCTCCGCCCATTCATATATTTTGTTTAGATCTCTTTGTAGTGAGTTCCTATCTTCATCACAAGTAATTTCTCTACTTATTCTTGTGTCATCGGCGAAACTTCTCACTACAGAGTTTTCAACATCACAGTCTATGTCTGAGATCATAATAACAAACAGCAGTGCAGCTAATACCATACCTTCTGGCACGCCAGATATTACCTGAGCTTCATCCGATTTCTCGTCATTTGCAACCACTATCTGTTTTCTGTTTTGCAGGAATTCTCTTACCCATTTTCCTATCTTTCCCACAATATTATGCTTTCTCATTTTTTTCTCTAATTTATTATGGTCTACCTTGTCAAAGACTTTTGCAAAATCTGGATAGATCACATCTGTGTCTTTCATTTATCATATTTTTGTATATGTTTTCATAGTGTACTATCAGTTGGGTTTGTGTACTTTTTCCGGGCACAAAACCGTGTTGACCTATATTAAACAAATTATTTTTAATCAAATGATCCATTATTTTCTTTTTTATTACCCTCCCATACACTTTCATAATATGTGATGTTAGACTAACAGGTCTATAATTGCTTGCCTCTAATCTTGATCCAGTTTTGAAGATAGGGGTTATATAAGATAATTTATGTTTAACGTATATCTCGCTCATATCTACACTTTGTCTTAGCAGTATTGCAAGCGGCTTTGCGATAGTGTTTGCAGTTTTTTTTTAACAAAATCGCTGGAACTCCATCTGGTCCGGCTGCTGATCCATTTTTAATTTCGTTTATAGCCTTGACAGTATCTGCTTCATTAATTTCCATATCCGTTAGATATTCAACATTTTCTTCTCTCATTTCTGTTTCATTATTCTCATTCGCAATTGTTGGCGTGAACTCACTCTTATATTTTTCTGCTAATATGTTGCATATTTCCTTTTTTCCATTCGTTAGCTGCCCTTCAATTCTTAGAGGACCTATTTGTAATCTCCCTTTATTCATCTTTTTTGCATAGGAGTAAAGTACTTTGGGTTTTTTTTTTTATATTTTGAAGTGTCCTTTCTTCCAAGTCCCTTTTTTTCATTTTCTTTTGACTGTATAATCTTTTGTTCTGCATTTTCTATCTTACATTTTATTTCCATCATTTTCCACACATTTTTTCTTTTGCAAGATTTTTCTTCCACTTTCTAATTTTCTGAAATAAGATCCTTCTGTCTCTTGGTATGCATGTCTTTTGTTTATTGTTTTTTTTTCGGTACATACTTTTCAAAAATGTTCTCCAGTATTTTGTACAGTATGTCCGTATTTACCTGTATATTATCACTTACAAATACACTTTTTCCATTCTTTATTCAGTTCTTCATTTATTTATGACAATTTTATATTCTTACTAAAAAAATTAATTTTCCATATCCTTCCCAAAGTTTTGTGCTTTGATTAATTCTGCGATCACTTGCTTGGGAATGGACTCTTAATTTTATGACATTGTGGTCTGAAATTCCTGTGTTATACACTTATTTCTTTAACATAATTAACCTCATTCACAAATACTAGATCTAGGATATTGTCCTTTCTTGTTGGAATGTGGTTTATTTGTTACATATTATGTTCTAATAGCATATCTTGAAGCTTTTCAAATTGCCTCTTATCTATTACTCTCTTTTTTATATGTATACATACAACCACTTTCTTTTATCCGTTCTTTCCAATCCACGAAAGGAAAGTTAAAATCTCCGGATAGGAGTATATTCCAGTCTTTATGGTTTACCAACCGTTTTTCACACAATTGTACATAATTCCTTTAGTATATATTATGCTTGTATCTTCGCTCTTCCCTCGCACTAAAACGAACATGAAAATTCATGTCTGGTTTCTCCTCTGTAATATTGTCTGTCTCGTGAACTTGTTATGTCCTGTTGCCTTGAGGTTTTGTATATAAGGAGAGTGTTCTACAACAATATAACTCAGTCGTTTCCAACTTGCCTTTGAGTTCCCAACCTTACTCGGCGCCGTCACATTGGTGACCCCGGAAGTCGACTCGCTCCCACTGCCTTCCACCCCCACCTCCCTCGCCCCTCCATCGTTGGTACTATGACGGAGACGGACTCTACTACAGCAGTTGGCACTGCGGCCGCTCCATTGAAACTTTCACCGTTCGCCACCGGAGAGGCGTTTGCTTGGTTTCAACGCGCTGAAGTCCACTTCCGTATCAGGGGCGTGACTCGCTCAACCACCAAAGCGGATTATGTTCTAGCGGCGATACCCGAGGACACCTTCCCAGAAATATCCGACTGGCTTTGTGAACAAGGAGACACCCCAATAGCGTATGACGCCCTCAAAACATACCTTCTGCAGCAGTACTCGCCGTCGCCAGCCGCCCGTATAGCAAAGCTTTTTCAGCTCTCGCAACAACCGTTGGGGGACCAAAGGGCTTCGCTCGCCCTCAGGGAAATGACCAGTATCGCTCACCTTCAACCTGCCGCAGACGGCTCTCCTCGTGAGGTGAACCTACTTCGTGCCCTTTGGATACGCCGTTTACCCGAACCTGTACGTGCTGCCATACCCGATGTCGATAGTTTGCCCATAAAGGACTTGATGACCAAAGCCGACGCCCTTATGGACAGCCACTTCAAGACCTCCATCAACGCCTCCACCCCTGACGACGAGGATGCTTATTCAACGTCAACCGAAGCTGACATGAATGCCGTAGGACATACACGCCTACCCTGTGACGTGCCGAAGCGGCGACAAAGCCGCCCACCACCCACCAATCGCTCACGCCCCAACGAACGACTTCTACAGCCACTTACTACCTCCCATCCGCCGCAGTTTTGCTACTACCACTTCAGATTCGGGGCAACCGCGAAGAAATGTGCCAAGGATTGTCAGTGGCCAAAAAACGTGTAAGTAGGCCATCGCTTGTGGCGGTGGCCTCCCATGTTTCTAATCTTTTCTTTTTACAGGATGCAGGAACGGGCGTGCGATTTTTGGTAGACACGGGTGCTTGTCGTTCTCTTTTGCCAAGGAAACTCTTCAAGGCACGACGTAGTCTGTCTACATCTGCCGACGTCCGCTTGGTAGCTGCCAACGAATCTGCGATACCCACCTACGGTTACGAGAACCTCACATTATCGTTCGGAAACGGTAAATTCAATTGGAAGTTTCTCCTTGCTGACGTCACAACGCCAAACCTCGGTGCGGATTTCCTCTTTCATTTCCACCTTCTGGTCAATGTCGCCCACCGACGATTGGTCAACGCAGACTCGTACTTGTCGACACCTCTTCAACCCGCCCCCTCTAACCTCGCTCTCCACATCAGCGCACCCACGGATGCCTACGCCCACCTCCTCACGTCGTACCCGGAAGTTTTCTGTCCAGAACTTCGCCAAACGTCCACGGTTCCTGCCAAGCACGGTATTTATCACCATATCAAGACGTCGGGACCCCCAGTCTTCGCAAAATTCAGACGTCTGGCACCGGAACGATTGGCAGCCGCCAAACAGACGTTCGCCGAAATGGAAAAAATGGGCCTTTGCAGAAAGGTCTCCAGCCAATGGTCGTCGCCCTTACACATCGTTCTGAAGAAAGACGGCTCCCTCCGTCCGTGCGGGGATTACAGGCGCCTGAACATGCAAACAGAACCAGATCACTACCCCCTCCCAAACATTGCCGACGTGACCTCCTACCTGCACAAAGCGAAGGTTTTCTCTACGCTCGACCTCCTGAAGGGGTATTATCAGGTGCCTATGAACCCAGAAGACATCCCCAAGACCTCCATCACCACTCCGTTTGGTACATACACCTTCAATTACTCCGGTTTTGGCCTTCGTAATGCTGGGGCAACGTTTCAACGTCTCATGAATGGCATCTTAGGGGGCCTCCCTTTCTGTGTCTGTTATGTGGACGACATACTTGTGTTCTCCTCCTCAAAAGAGGAACACCTCCGTCACCTGCGCATCGTGCTTGACTGCCTGCAACAAAACGGCCTTGTAGTCCGGTACGACAAGTGTACCTTTGGCGCCAGCGAAGTATCGTTCTTAGGGCACCGTATCACTCCTGAAGGTGTCCACCCCCTCCCTGAGAAGGTAGCAGCCGTTCAGAACTTCCCCGTGCCCTCGACCGTCAGAGCTCTGCAGGAATTCTTGGGCATGATCAACTATTATCACCGTTTTCTGCCAGCCATTGCCTGCTCCCTTCTACGCCTCCCTTAAGGGCAAGCCGAAGGACCTGAAGTGGGGTCCCCTTCAAGAAGCAGCCTTCTGCAATGCAAAGAAGGCCCTATCAACTGCTGCGGCTCTCACTTTTCCTATCCCACACGCCCCTCTTCTTCTCTCCACCGATGCCAGCGACGTCGCTATTGGTGCAGTACTCGAGCAGGTGGTCAAAGGCTCGCCCCGCCCATTGGCAATCTTCAGCAGAAAACTGTCCAAGGCAGAATCGGGTTTTTCTACCTTCGATCGAGAATTGCTGGCGGTGCACTTGGCTGTCCGTCACATTCACCATTTCTTAGAAGGTACGCCCTTCGTCATTCGTACAGACCACATGCCTCTGGTGCACGCCTTCACTCGACAGTCTGACGCCTGGTCCGCCCGTCAACGCCGACATCTCTCCGCCGTGGCTGAATACAATTGCACCCTCCAATATGTCCCTGGGAAAATGAATCCCGTTGCCGATGCCCTGTCAAGAAACACGTTGGCTGCCGTTCAACTGGGATTGGATTACAACGCCCTGGCTGAAGACCAATGACAGGATCCAGAGTATCAAGCTTGTAGGACATCCTGCACGTCCCTCCGTTGAGAAGATTTTCCCCTCGAAGACTCCAACACCACCCTCCTCTGTGACGTCAGTACTGGTAGACCGCGACCTTGGATTCCTGCTCCCATGCGCCGACAGGTGTTTGACTTCATCCACGGCCTATCACATCCCTCGTGCCGTTCTACTGCACAGCTGCTGAAGGCAAAGTTCATTTGGCACGGCATTTCTAAGGATGCTAAGGATTGGGTCCGCGCCTGTACTTCTTGCCAAACTTCCAAAGTACATCGACACACGGATTCAGGAGTGGGCACATTTCCTCAACCTCAGCGTCGTTTCGCACACATTCACGTCGACGTTGTAGGCCCCCTACCCACATCACAAGGACATCGTTACCTGTTTACCGTCATCGACCGCTGCACTCGTTGGCCTGAAGCCATTCCCATGGAAACTGCAATGTCCGCCTCATGTACATCTGCCTTACTCTCTGGATGGATTTCAAGATTCGGTATCCCTGAGCATATTACTTCTGACAGGGGAACCACTTTCAGCTCTCAATTGTGGACGTCATAAGCAAATCTCCTTGGCATCACCCTACATCAGACAACGGCCTACAACCCCGCTGCCAATGGAATAGTTGAACGTTTTCACCGCACCCTCAAAGCAGCTTTGATGTCCCGCTGCAAGGATTGCAACTGGTTTACTCAGCTTCCCTGGGTCCTCCTGGGACTAAGGACTAAAGACCACTCCTAAAGACGCCCTCAACGTCTCGGCAGCTGAAATGGTGTATGGCGACCCGTTGGTCGTCCCTGCCGAATTTTTTCCTTCTACAACCTCCTCCGACGATCTCCAGCGCATACGTCACGTCGTGGGAAAATTTACTCCGTGCCGCCAGACTTACAAACCCCCAGCGAAGCATCACATACCAACGGACTTGCACTCTGCAACGCACGTCTTCCTGCGCAACGACACCAGCAAGCCACCACTAATGCCCCCTTACACGGGCCCTTTCCTTGTGATCCGACGCAGTCCGAAAGCATTCCTCCTAAACATTTGGGGCAAAGAAGACTGGGTCTCCATTGATCGTCTAAAACCTGCTTATCTTCTGTCAGATGACCCGCCTACAGTTTGCCTCTCTAGATCAGGGCGCCCTATTTAACATGTACAGTATGTCATTTTTAGGGGGGGAGCCATGTACCAACCGTGTTTCACACAATTGTACATAATTCCTTTTGTATATATTATGCTTGTATCTTCGCTCTTCCCTTGCACTAAAACAAACATGAAAATTCATGTCTGGTTTTTCCTCTGTAATATTGTCTGTCTTGTGAACTTGTTATGTCCTGTTGCCTTGAGGTTTTGTATATAAGGAGAGTGTTCTACAATAATATAACTCAGTCATTTCCAACTTGCCTTTGAGTTCACAACCTTACTCGGCGCCGTCACAATGGTTTCTACATATATCATCTATTTTTTCTATTATTATATCAAACTCTTTCGTTTTTCAAATTCAAATTGTACCGCAATCAATTCACATTCTGTGTTGCTGCATTTTTCACAGATTTTTCCTTGATTTATGTCTCTTCCATATATTGCGGTTCCCCCTTGATTTCTATTTGTTCTGTCTGATCTATAAGTTTGGAAACCCTTTATCTGGTCATCACTGCCAGTCTCTTGGGAATACTATGTTTCACTTATATTTAATATATCTATTTTTTCAATTTGGGTTAGTTCTTCTAAGAACTCTATTTTCCTTTTAGAGTTACTCGTGACTAAACCCTGTGCATTCATCACTATTATGGTTTTTGTTTCATCCCCATTATCTAATATTGGTAATGATATGGATTCTCCCATGCTTCCTTCCTGTTCTGATATGATGTTCTTTTCTTCATTTCCCGGAATTCTGCCATTGAAAAATCCAACTTTTCTATTATATTTGCTCTTTCGCCTTCATATTTATTTTTGTGTGTATACCTGTAATTATCCCCATATCTGCACCAACCCCTGGCATTATAGATGCATTCTTTGTAGTTGGGCTCTAAATGTGCATATTTGGGTTGAAAGGCCTCATATCTTGGGGCTTTTGGTGCATAGCGTTGTATATACGCGGCCGGCTTTTTTGTTTCTTTATTTTGTTTAATTTTTGCTTTCATTTCTCTTTTCAGTTTGCTGAGTTTTCTTACTTTCATTCATGGTTGTAGGATGCATATATCGACTTTTTTTGTTGAAACTGCATCTTTTTCCTTCTTTTAGGTTTATGAAAATTTTTGGATGGAGATCTCTGCATTCTTCTCCATATCCATCTAAATACGCACTGTTATGAACCGCCTTAATGGTTCAACAGGTTCTTTTAAAATACTAAAAGAATTGGGACTGGAAAGAACCGATGGACTACAACAACCAAAGGGGTGGGTAAAACAGAAAACACTTAAGTACCTTAACCTAGTTTATTATACAAAAATTATAAAAAAATAAATTATTTACAATAATTACAATGAGTACAGGTAATGGGAAGCACAGTGACATAAATGATCGTTACCACAAAACCAGTTAACATTTAAAATTACAAATACAGTTTACTGAAATGCAAAGTAAATAAAAAACACCATTAACAATAGTCATCAACAAAAACACAGTAAGCAGCAGCAATGAAAAATTAATAAGAGAATCTTCTCATTATTACACTGGTTCCTCCAACATATAAACATCTACAAACAATCCCTGATCCTCGAGGACGTCCATCGAACACTACGGGAACGACCACGACAGTGTCGATACAACCGCCACTTTGCTGCCACCGAAGAATAACTCTTTAAAACCATCTCGACCTCGAGGGCTAGGTTGAGGACAAGTCACCATCAACTAGGAGATACTCCAAAGCTGTGTCTGCTGCTCTTTCTCGACTGCATCCCGAGAAACGGTCCATCTGGCTTCCCAAACCTGACTGACTATAGTCAGTCATAACGTGACATAAGTAAACAAGGCACCCGCCTTGACAAAGAAAAAGAGTGCAGTTAAAAAAAATTTAAACCAGGTTGTTTTAGAGTCAAACAACCTAACACGCACATTTACCATATATTTCATAATTATGGCATATCTTAGAGAAAGTTGATAATTTTGCTATGAATATGGAAGAAATTAAGGCAACACTTACAACATTGATGGACCCAAAATCAGAGAAATTGACATAAGCTGATAAAGTTAAGGAAAAAAAATCTGTTGGTAATTAAATCAACAAATACATCTAAAATTACTGAAAGAAAAAACGAGGTTGAACAGGCACTTTAAGACATTCCAATACTTAATACGAGGTCAACTTCAAAAGGAAATGTTATTGTAAACTTCCCTAGCAAATTGATCACTGAAGAGGCTGTCAACAAAATTCAGACAATGGTTGCCGACACTGAAACAAGAAAAATCGGAAAATTAGACGCCTCTCTACCACCCCACTCGAAAAATAAATAATGATATGCAATGCGTACAATGATGAAGATGAAGTAGTAAATGACTTGATTCAAAGAAATCATTACCTAGACCAAAACCAAAACATAGAAGAGGATATAAGTGTGGTACCGAAGAAAAATGCTTCAGGTGGGACAACCCACTATGTGTTAAAATGTGATCGTAAAGTCCGAAAGGCTATCCACGATTAGGGTGATGAAGTTATGTTGCAATGGGGTACTTATGACATATGTGATAGATACCACGTGATCAACTGCCACCACTGTCAGAGGTATGGACATCTTGAAAAATATTGCAAGTTTAAGTCTGCGGGAAATGTTCAGAAAAACATTCCACCAAGGAATGTAACTCTCAAATGTAAAAGTGTATCAACTGCACAAAGTTAAACAAACCAAATGACCATACAGTAAATTTAAGAGATTGTAAGGCTTTTAAGTTGGAATTGAAAAGACTAGCAGAAAACACTGATCATGGATACTAAAGATGTCATAAACTGTGGCTACGTAAATATACAATCCCTTGGTAATAAAACTATCCAAATTCGAGGATTGATAAATGAGAAATACTTGCATATACTAGCATTATCTGATATATGGTTAAATATTTTGGACAAGGCTAAGGTTACTGAAATGACCTCCCCCACACATACCTTCTTCCCCATTCCGAAAGGTGTGTTAGGTGGGGGTGTCGGGCTCTTTATTCATAAATGTTACTCAAATCTCAAAATGTAAAAAAGAACTAGCTTAACAAGCTTTGAATATATAGAAATAAACATCAAGCATAAAAACAGAAAAATATCCTTTGTAACAGTCTACATAACTCCGAGAACAAATAATAGAATCTTTGAAGAATTCTGTGCATTCATTGAGATGATTATCATGGAGAAAATTGAATTAGTTATTTGTGGAGACTCCAATTTTTGGATAGATAACCATCAAATCTTGACGCTTTGGAATTTAGTGAGTTATTACAATCATAACAATTAGTGAATAATGTCGACTGTGCAACTACTTTAACTGGGCATACGTTGGACCTAGTTTTGAGTGATGGAATGAATAACATTGTATCTGATATAAATGTTGTGGAGAAATGCACTATCTCCCCAGTGCATAGACTTATTACGTTTAGTCTACCTTTTGTGAAACATGCAATAGTAAGCAAAATAAACTTTCTCTTACCGTATTCATAAAAGAAGTTTCAATAAAAATAAACGATGGTATCAACATTCCCTGTGATCATGATAGCCACCGTTTGTTGGGAGGTACGGTTCATCGGCGTTGAAGATCAAGCTTTTGAAAGCCTGAAAGACTACCTGGTAAAAATTACTGTGTAAAATTTGGGGAGTGTACTTGTCCTAATCTTATTCTGCATCTATACTATCGGTCTATCGAAAATACTACAAAGGCCTGATGTGAAGTTCAAACTATTTGACTCATTGACGATATCTAGTAAAGTTCGTGATCTAGGCGTATTTCTTGACTGCAACTTGTCTCTCAATGCCCAAATAAATAATGTAGTAAACACTGCTTGTTATCATCTAAGAAATATCACTTTTACAAAAAAGTACCTGAATGAATGTTCCGTAAGGAAACTTGTGATAAACTGTGTGATTACCAGAATCAACTACTATAACTCCATCTACTACAATGTACCATAAGTACAACTTGAGAAACTACAAAACATAATAAACAGAGAAGTAAGAATAGTACAAAATTTCCCATCTAGAGAATGGATCACTCCTATACTAAATTTGATTAATCTACATTGGCTGCCGATTAAAGCGAGAATTCAATTCAAAATATGTACAATAACCAGCCAAGTCATCAGAACCGACTGTCCAAAATATCTAAGAGAATTGCTACATATTGTACAACCAACAGATCGTCCTGACACGAGAATAATTACAGATTGTTTCAAACTATCAGAACCTAGATACATGTCTACTGTAGGCTCTAAACTAAAGCCTTTAAATATGCAACCACAAGACTATACAATAAGCTCCCACGAGACATCCGAACAATTGAAGACATTATTATTATTATTATTATTGAGTTAAAAGTAATGGCTGTATCGGCAGAGTTTATTTTCTTATCCAATTTTTCTATTTTCCGGATAATTCTCTTCTCTAGAGCGCTGCAATCAGCCAGCAGACTTGAAAAATTCATCAGTCGGGTGAATGACAAAATCGGGAAGACTTTTCAAGTATATTCTCACAAAATACAAGTAAAACTTTTGGTACAAAATAGTAAAAACTACGACGCGTTTCGAGGATAAGTCTTTCCTCTTCTTCAGGTAGAGAGTGAGGTAGATGCTGCAGTCGGGTGGTATTTATACCCAGGATCAGGATTACAAGTGAAAGGGCTGGAATTTTCATTGGTTTTCATTGGTTGATCGGAGCTGATATGGCATGGTGTCTGGTGTACGATGATCTCGGCCGGGAATACCAGTCTGTGACGTCATCGGGGGACCTAAATTTTGATTGGCTGAGGCGCGCTCTGAGCCAGCCAGGCTGCTCTCCCGCTCAGAAAAGTGTCCCACGTGGCTGAGATCATTTCCTACTTCGGCGTCAAAATTCGGGGTATTTTTGTGGTTGGTAGTGTCTTCATTAGCTCCGATCAACCAATGAAAACCAATGAAAATTCCAGCCCTTTCACTTGTAATCCTGATCCTGGGTATAAATACCACCCGACTGCAGCATCTACCTCACTCTCTACCTGAAGAAGAGGAAGGACTTATCCTCGAAACGCGTCGTAGTTTTTACTATTTTGTACCAAAAGTTTTACTTGTATTTTGTGAGAATATACTCAAAAAGTCTTCCCGATTTTGTCATTCACCCGACTGATGAATTTTTCAAGTCTGCTGGCTGATTGCAGCGCTCTAGAGAAGAGAATTATCCGGAAAATAGAAAAATTGGATAAGAAAATAAACTCTGCCGATGCAGCCATTACTTTTAACTCAACCTGCCTAAAAGAGGGTCTCCTACCACGATATTATTATTATTATTATTGTTATTATTATTATTATTATTATTATTACTTGCAAAGCTGCAACCCTAGTTGGAAAAGGAGTATGCTATAAGCCTAGGGGCTCCAAAAGCAAAAATAGCCCAGTGAGGAAGGGAAACAAGGAAAAATAAAATTCTTAAGAAGAGCAACCACATTTAAATAAACATCTCCCATATAAACTATAAAAACGTGAAAAAAAAAACAAGAGGAAGAGAAACAAGACAGAACAGCGTGCCCGAGTGTACCCTCAAGTCTAACCCAAGGAAGTGAAAAACCATGGTACAGAGGCTATGGCACTACCCAAGACTAGAAAACAATGGTTTACCGTAGCTAAAGTCTCTTCTACCATTAACAAGAGGAAGGTGGCCAATGAACAATTACATTATAGTAACTCATTGGATGAAGAATAACTGTAAGGTAATTTCAGTGTTGTCAGGTGTATGGGGACAGAGAAAAATCTGTAAAGAATGGCCACACTATTCAGTGTATGTATAGGCAAAGGGAAAGTGAATCATACCCATAGAGAAGGACCCAATGTAATACTGTCTGGCCAGTCAAAGGACCCCATAACTCTATAGCGGTTGTATCTCAACGGGTGGTTGGTGCCCTGGCCAACCTACTACATTTCAAGAGGAAACTGAAGACATTCTGCGAGCGTTTTGGCAGTGGTG
>NC_090737.1:67658918-67668918 GCF_036898095.1 Palaemon carinicauda
TATTTTCAAGTTGTGTTGGTTACGTGGTTGTGCTCCTTCATTATCCGAGGTTTGGAGGTTTACACTTGAAGGAGTTTGCCTCAGTGTGTTTCTGAGCCTCCAACCTTGAAGGGCACGACAATTGCTGTTGGAACTATATTTATTCCTAGCCATTGCAGAGCTACGTTGTGAAGCGGTTTAGATTTTTTTGGATATCCTTTCTCTGCAGCAAGGACTTTTTATTCAACATATTGTGTACTGCCCTTGGTTCAGTAAAAGCCAAGGGTACCTCTCTGTCCCAAGGTAAAAATTTTGATTCTTATATTTGTGTGCCGGGCCCACGACCTGTAATCCTGGGCGGTCTTCATTATTGGAGCATTAAAAAAAAAAAAAAGACTTTCAAGACCATTGTCTAGGATCCTTGTTAACTGCCACCCGGAATAAGCCTCCAGCTGCGGAGTTTATTGTCATCTTTGAGGAGACCCCTAGAAGCGTTTGAGGACTTTGTTAGGGATATTTAGTTTGTATTTGTTAGGGTGTTCTTACTTTTCGTTGGCCTTCTCCTTTCTGGACCCTCTCTCCTTTTAGTATGCATGTGTTGATGACCTTTCTTTAATTGTGTAATGGTTTTCTTTTGCAGGGAGTTTAAGAGTGAGTGTGTATCATTTATTATTGTATTATTGTGGTTCAGGTGTTATTTCTGTCTAAATATTGTGTATTAAAATTAAGGAGATTTTTGTGGTATTTTCTTTGTCTACTTGAGTTGACTTTGCACTCATATTGATGTTTTGATACTATGCCACCTTTAGTGGACTTAGTATAGTATGATGGTGAATACAATTTGATAAAAGTGTAGTGTATTGTGTGGTGGTCAAAGCCAACCATCACAAGTGGCGACCGTGACAGGATTTTTCGTTCCTGAGTATTCACCAGTGATAGTGCAAAGTTAATTTCTGGGGTAACTTTTCAGGCAGTGTATTTTCACCTCCTCGTTGTTGTTTTATTTAAATTTAGCATTTTGTGAGAATAAGTGATCATCATGGTTATTAACGTATTAGAACTCCTTAGAGGAGATGGGTGGCACGAGAGGTTGGCAGAGTTAAATAGGGAAGACTTGGAGATTGTAGCAGAGCATTTTGAATTGGAATATGAAGTGTCCATATTGCAAATTTATGATTATGTTAGAACTGTAAAGACAGGTGGGGAACAAGAGGTGAAACCTGATAAAGAGGTGGTGTCTGTAGAAATTTTGGATAGGCAAATTGCCCTGAGACAAATGGAATTTGAAATGGAAAAGTTTAAGGCAGGGGAAAGAGAAAAGGAGAGGAAGCATGAGATTGCCATGAGAAACCCAGGTTCTTTTTCTTCGCTCATTCCCCAAATAGGTCAGTAACGCCTGCTATTAATTTAGCGCAGGCTCTCCAATTTGTGCCTAAATTGGAGGAGAATAATATAGCAGAATTTTTTGTATCATTTGAGATGATTGCTACAAGGTTGGAGTGGCCCCAAGAGTATTGGACCACTCTTATACAAAGTAAATTGGTTGAAAGAGCTCAGAGGGTATATGTAACGCTGGAGGAGGATCTATCAGCAGATTATGAGAGTGCGAAGGCTATCGTCTTGAAGGCCTATGAGTTAGTCCCTGAAGCCATAGGCAACGCTTCCGGAACTTAGAAAAATGTAGGGAACAAACTTTTGTTGAATTTGCCAGGCCAAAGGAACAATATGCTAGTGATTGGTTCAAGTCTAAGGAGGTGGTAGATTTTGAGAAATTGAAGGAGTTAATGTTGGTGGAGGAGTTTATGAGGTGTGTCCCGGATAAACTGAAGGTCCACCTCAAAGAGTTAAAACTCAAGACCGTTCAGGAGGTAGCCATCGCTAGTGACGAATATTGCTTGTCTCATAAGAGTGAGTTAGGGAGAGTAACGACAAATGTGAAGTCTAGTTGGGTTAAGATGGGTAGGAATAATAATGCTAACCCGAATAATAATGCTATGGTGTTTAGTAGAATTAATTATAGAAGTAATAATCAGGGTAATGCTAATAATAATTTTTCTCCTAACCGAGGTAATAGGCTAAATATATACAATCCAGAGAAATTGAGGACATTAACGTGCTTCTTTTGCAATAAGAAGGGGCATGTAAAGAGTATGTGTTATGCGTTTAAAAGAGCGCAAGATGCCAATAGTAGGCCAGTGATGGGTGTGGAAAAGAGAGAGGGAGAAAATATCCCGACAGGGTCCGCTGACCAATGACTACCTGGTTGTTTTGACAGATGTTTGTCCTTCAGAGTGTCTCCTTCGCCAATTCGTCCGAGAAAAGACGAGTGCGTATCTTGTGTGATACTGGAGCAGCACAGTCTTTGATCCGAAGGGAGGCATTACCTTATAATTTTGTACCGGAAATTGGGGAATTTGTGTTATTGGCTGGTTTTCCTGATACGGTAAAATCGTATGCCATTGAAAATTTTAATTTAATCTGCCCTTCCTTTGCAGGGAATTTAAAATTGGCCATAGTAGATAAATTCCCGGTTAAGGAGGTTGATGTGGTGATAAGGAATGATGTGGCTATGAAGAATAATACTTGTCCCATATTGATAAACCCTGATAGTGAAGTAGCAGCAGTTACTCGTTCTAGTGCTAGAATTGTTGACGCTGCAGAGTCAACAATTAATGAAGATTTAAGTAGTTTAGATCGTAGTGATAGCCTAGCTGTAGATCTTTGAATGTTAACAGACAAGTTAAATTGGACTACTGAAGAGCTTATCAAGGCCCAGAAAAAGGAGTTTCGGGAACTCCCTATCGAGTTAGGGGAGGTGTCTGATATGACTGGTCCCAAATTTAAGATAATTAATAATATTTTGTATAGGTTGAGTAGGCCTATGGAGGTGGATAATGTTGATCATGAAATTGTGAAACAGATAATGGATCCCTTTGGTTACAGGAATGAGTTAATGTTATTGGCGCACGAAAGTGGTTTGGCCGGCCCTTTTGGAATTCATAAAACTTCCTGCAAATTGTTAGGGAATTATTATTGGCCGAAGTTGAAGGCAGATGTAAAGAAATTTGTCAATAGTTGTGATGTCTGTCAGAGGGTCGGTAAACCCAATCAGCGGATTCCAAAATCGCCTCTATGTCCTATTCCCGTAGTTTTCGAACCTTTCAAGGAAGTCATTATTGATGTGGTTGGACCATTACCGAGGACGCATAGTGGTAATAAGTATATTTTGACAATAATGGATAGGATGTCTCGATATCCCGAGGCAATACCACTACGTACAATAAAAAGCATTAAAATTGTTGATGTACTAATTGACTTTTAACCAGGTTTGAGATGCCTAAAGTAATTCAATCAGATTGTGGATCTAATTTCGTGAGTACGCATTTCAAAGATAAAATGGCAGAGTTGAATATAAAACATGTGACCTCTTCTCTATATCACCCCGAAAGTCAGGGAGTTCTGGAGAGATTTCATCAAACCCTGAAGTCTATGATAAAGAAGTATTGTTTGAGCCATGGTTCGGAATGGGATAAGGAATTGCCTTATTTGTTATTCGCTTTTCATTCTGTCCCAAGTCAGTCTTTGGATTTTTTGCCTTTCAACCTTGTATTTGGTCATTTTGTTCGAGGGCCTCTCGATGTAGTTCGTGAGTCTTGGGAGGGAGACGTCCCTGAGGTTAATTTATTGGATTATGTGTCTAATCTAGGTGATAAATTAACCAAGGCTTGGAAATTAGCGGGTGAAAATTTATTATGTAGCCAAAAAAGAATGAAGTACTTTTTTGATAGAAGGTCCAAGGCTCGCGACTTTGCGGTAGGCGATAAAGTGTTGGTTTTGTTACCCTTCCCAGAGAATCCATTGAAAGCTTCTTTTTCAGGTCCTTGGAAAATTTTGAAAAAAGTAAGTGAAGTTAACTCTTTAGTGGAGACACCCCAAAGAAGGAAACCTTTTCAACTGTGTCATCTAAATATGTTGAAGGCTTATATGGAACGGGAGAAAGTAATTCCCGTGGCAACCATAGGGAATATGGTAGATTCTGAGAACAATAACCATTTTTCTTTTTCAGAGGGGGAGGTTATTGATGATAATTGTTTTAATGGATGTGAATGGCGGTCGGATAATAGAAAGTCGTTGGAAAATTTTTCGGGAGTAATTTCACATTTAGGTAAGAAGAACAAAGGTCTTTGAAAAAATTAGTATATAATTATAAGGAATTATTTTCAGATGTACCAGGTAGGACTTCGGTCCTTGAACATGATGCAGATGTAGGTCGCGCCACTCCTGTGAAACGATCTCCTTACAGGTTGAATCCCTTCAAAAATGAGGCTGTAGCGAAGGAAGTGGATTATATGTTAAAACATGACCTAATTAAACCTAGTCAAAGTCCGTGGTCATCACCGGTTGTATTGGTAAAGAAATCCGACGGTGATTTCAGGTTATGTTTTGATTACCGTAAGTTGAATGAGTTATCTAAATCTGATTGTTATCCATTACCTCGCATTGAGGATTGTATGATCGAATGGGTAAGGCCAAATACATTAGTAAATTCGATTTGTTGAAAGGTTATTGGCAAGTTCCTCTTTTAAAGCAGGCAAGGGCCCTGTCTGCTTTCATAACACCCCAGGGACTGTTTCAATTTAAAGTTATGCCGTTTGGTATGAAGAACGCGGCTGCCACCTTTCAGAGGTTAATGAATACTTTAGTCCATGGTTTAGAAGGATGTGTTGTGTATATCGATGATATTGTTATTTATTGTGATGATTGGGAAACCCATTTGAAACGCATTAGGGCACTATTTGAGGTGTTGAAAAAGGCAAGTTTTGTAATTAATTTAAAGAAAAGTGAATTCGCAAAGGTGAAGGTGGTATATTTGTGTCATGAGGTTGGTAATGGTAAAGTTGCTCCTAAGCAGGTCAATATCGAAAGTATTGAAAACATGGTAGTCCCTAAGTGTAGGAGGGATGTCAGAAGATTCCTTGGTTTAAGCGGGTACTACCGAAGGTTTGTTAGGAATTTTTCGGATATAGCCGATCCGTTGACAAATCTCTTGAGAAAGAAGGTAGTTTTTTCTGGACGGATGAAACACAAAGGGCTTTTGATGATTTAAAAAGAGTATTAATTAATTTCCCTGTCTTGAGAGCTCCTGATTTAGACCTTCCTTTTTCTCTTGCCACAGATGCAAGTGACGTTGGTGTAGGAGCGGTGTTGTTGCAGAATGACGAGCAGGGAGTTTCTCATCCTGTCGCATTCTTTTAAAAAAAGTTGTCCTCCGCCCAACGTAGGTATTCCACTGTGGAGAAAGAGACTCTTGCTTTAATATTTGCTATTAACCATTTTCAGGTTTATCTCTCCTCCTCAGATACACCTATTAAGGTCTTGACGGATCATAATTCCCTGACCTTCATCCTCAGATACAAGAATAAAAATCAACGATTGATGAGGTGGAGTCTCATGCTGCATGAGTGGAATTTAGAATTTTCCCACATCCCAGGAAAAGATAATAGTGTTGCCGATTTTCTCTCTCGCAGCGTTGAATAGTAGTTGATTGGCAGAGGGCTATGCAGGTATTAAAGGTAGTATCAGTATTGTTCTAATTATAGTGTGTGTTCTGTTGAAGTGGCCACGTAGTGAGTAGAAACAAATGTATATTCAAGATTTATTAATCATGGTTTCTTTACAGAAGACGATAATGTTTTAGGTGTAGTATACGGGATATTTAAGGTTAACAGGTGAGGGTGATCCCTGGTACTTGCTAATGGTTGATTAATTAGGTGGTCTAAGGTTTTAAGGTGTCAGGCATGATAAGGTTTATTATAAGCTAAGAAAAGAGATAGGCACTAATCCGGTTATTCTGTATTTTCAGGCTAATAAGTACGCTTCATCGATTTTGTGTGTTTGTTTGCGCAGGAGAGTCATGTGGTGGTCTTCTCTGTGTCGTTCGGTGTGTGTGTGTGTGTATTGGATACAATGGTGATAAGTGTGATATAACACTGAAATAGACAGTGATTTTTGAGATCAACATTTATTGATAGTGAGTGAAGTGTATCCCTGAAATTGAACTGTGTATTGAGTGTGGAAAAGGTTATTGCCTTTGGATTATATATACAGAATCCGGTTGTTAGTGCAATGACTCGTTCTTAAGTTTAGTAACGGTGTGAGTGATGTGAAACTCTTAGGTTGGGTATTTATTTATCGAATGGTGATGTTGAGAGTTTCTGGTTTAGTATTTGTTATATATTGCTCCTCTTGTGAGCTGCAAACCTTGGTACTTGCCACCCTCTTTCCTCTTGTTTTTCATGTTTTTGCGGTTTGTTTAATTATTATTTTTGAGTGTTAGTTTAATATTTCAATATGTGATAACCTGTATGTTGTAATTTAAATCACATTATAAGAAAAAAAAAATTTTTTTGATTTTTTTTATTTTTTTTTTGGTTGGGTGAGGAGGTGTAACATAGTTGTTATATATTTTTAAATTATTCAAGTTTTTTATGTTTAATGTTAAATATAGAAGTGTTGTATTCTTTGTTTAATAGCTTTTTGTCTCCTCACCGGTGGTTATCTTGGTGTTTTTTTATTGGCTAACGACTGTTTTATATTTTCAAGTTGTGTTGGTTACGTGGTTGTGCTCCTTCATTATCCGAGGTTTGGAGGTTTACACTTGAAGGAGTTTGCCTCAGTGTGTTTCTGAGCCTCCAACCTGGAAGGGCACGACAATTGCTGTTGGAACTATATTTATTCCTCGCCATTGCAGAGCTACGTTGTGAAGCGGTTTAGATTTTTTTGGATATCCTTTCTCTGCAGCAAGGACTTTTTATTCTACATATTGTGTACTGCCCTTGGTTCAGTAAAAGCCAAGGGTACCTCTCTGTCCCAAGGTAAAAATTTTGATTGTTATATTTGTGTGCCGGGCCCACGACCTGTAATCCTGGGCGGTCTTCATTATTGGAGCCTTAAAAAAAAAAAAGACTTTCAAGACCATTGTCTAGGATCCTTGTTAACTGCCACCTGGAATAAGCCTCCAGCCGGGGAGTTTATTGTCCTTTTTGAGGAGACCTCTAGAAGCGTTTGAGGAATTTGTTAGGGATATTTAGTTTGTATTTGTTAGGGTGTTCTTACTTTTCGTTGGCCTTCTCCTTTCTGGACCCTCTCTCCTTTTAGTATGCATGTGTTGATGACCTTTCTTTAATTGTGTAATGGTTTTCTTTTGCAGGGAGTTTAAGAGTGAGTGTGCATCATTTATTATTGTATTATTGTGGTTCAGGTGTTATTTCTAAATATTGTGTATTAAAATTAAGTAGATTTTTGTGGTATTTTCTTTGTCCCCTTGAGTTGACTTTACACTCGTATTGATGTTTGGATATTATTCCACCTTTAGTGGACTTAGTATGATGGTGAATTCAAATTGGAAAAAGTGTAGTGTATTGTGTGGTGGTCAAAGCCAGCCATAACTATATATATATATATATATATATATATATATATATATATATATATATATATATATATATATATATATATATATATATATATCATCCGTCTTTCCAAATGCGTCTGTTTATGGTCTTTTTATGTCACTCCACACCCGCAACCTTTCTACATTCGGCAGTCCATGGTTGTTCTCTTCCCTTCCCTGCCTCTGTTATATTCACTAGGGACCGATTCTGATATTCTTAATGTCCATTTATTGTCTGTCTTTCTCATTATATTTCCTTCCTAATTCCATTTCTTTTTCTTACATGTTGTTACAATGTCCTCTACTTTAGTTTCCTCTCGTATCCATGTTGCTGGTTTCTCACCCATGGTGTCAATCTAGTCATTATTCTTTATATAGCTCTCTGGGTCGTAAATAGTTCATGTTCTAAGGCTTTGGTTGGGTTTCAAGTTTCTGATGCATAAGTAAAAACTGGCAAGACCTTCTCATTAAACACTTCTTTTAGAGAAAGTGGCATTTTATGTTTCATAATCTTATTTTGTTTTACAAAAGCTTTTAATCCTATGCGTATATTTATTAACAATCTTCAAACGTTCGTCCATAACTCTTATTTGTAGTCTCCCTGCATTTTCATTGAACATTATCATAGTTTTACTCATATCTGTTTTCAATCCTACATTTCAGTTTTCTCTTTTCAAAACTTTTATCATATTTTGCAAGTCTTATGATTAACTAATCACAACTCTGCCATCTGCAAATATTAAGTGTATTCCCCAATATTATTGATTCATACATTTCCCCAATCCTTTCTCAATTGGAATTTTCCTACATTTTTATATAATGTGAGGATTGCTATACTTCCTGCATCAATATCTTCAAGTGTTCTAACATAAGATTCATATCTTCCTTGTTTATGAAGGGTTTTCATTACCGCTGAGGTTTTGAAAGAATAAAAAGCTTTCTCATATTGTTTAAATGCTGCATATAGTGGTTTGTCATAATCTGTAGATTTTTCCATTAGCTGGTTGAGTAAAGTGTAGCTCTGTTTCCATTCGACCTAATATGATTTTTGTGAACATGTTATATATTACAGAGAACAAAATTTTTGGGATTTAATTATTCAGATCTTTTTTTTTTTTTTTTTTTTTTTTGTGTGTGATTAAGGATTATGATAAAATTGTTCGAAGCCGTTGGTATAGAGCAACCTTTCAGATATTTTGTGTAAAGTTCAGTCAGTTTTACTATTGGGAAATCTCCTTTATCTAATATTAAATCAATTGCTAGGCCCTCTTCTCCTATTGTTTTGCCTTTTTCATGCCTGTTAATGAATTCTTAAGTTCTTCTACTGTTGTGTTAGGAACTGGCTCCTTTTTTTTAATATTTCCATTGGTATAGTTATTTCTTATGTCACCATTGTGTAGCATTTTTATAACCATATTGTTGATAACATTCCCATTATCCTTCCTTAAAGCAAACATTTGTTGGAGTCCTGTTCCAAGTGTTCTTTTTATCAATGCGATGCTTCTTCCTTACTTTAGTATTTCCTCAATTTTTGTGGGATTGTATTTATGAATGTCTTGAGATACTACCGATATCGAGTTATGGGGTCGTCTGACTGGCGAGACAGTACTACATTGGATCCTACTCTCTTGTTAAGGTTCATTTTCCATTTGCCTACACACACCGCGAATAGTCTGGCCTTTTCTTTACATATTCTCCTCCGTCCTCATACACCTGACAGCACTGATATTATCAAAGAGTTCTTTACACAAGTGGTAAATGCACTGTAATTGTTCAGCGGCCACTTTCCTATTGGTAAGGGTAGAAGAGATTCTTTAGCTAAGCAGCTCTTGTAAGAGAAGGACGCTCCAAAATCAAACCATCGTTTTCTAGTTTTTGGTAGTGCCATAACCTCTGTACCATGGCCTTCCACTGACTTAGGTTAGAGTTCTCTTGCTTGAGGGTACCATTAGGCACAATACTCTATCGTATTTTTCTTCCGCTTGTTGTGTTAAAGTTTTTATAGTTTATATAGGAAATATTTATTTTAGTGTTATTTCTCTTCTTCGAATATTTTATTTTTCCTTGTTTCCTCTCCTCACTGGGCTATTTTCCCTGTTGGAGCCCCTGGGCTTATAGTGTCCTGCTTTTCCAACTACAAATGTAGCTTAACATGTAATAATAATAATAATAATAATAATAATAATAATAATAATAATAATAATAATAATAATAATAATAATACTGTTTTGGATAGTTCTGCTAATTCTATTTCATCTGTCTTCAATTTTAACCAAATTTCCAACTTCTACTTTATTAGGTTTTTATCTTTTCTTGGTCTTGTTTAGGAACTTTTTCACATATATCTTGTGCAGATTCTAATACAAATTTAGTTAAATTACTGTTCATTTCTTCTTTACTACTGTAGCTTCCATTTCTTCTTATAGCTGGGAGTACCTATTCTGTATTGCCTAACTAAACTCATCAGATTTTACTTTTATTACCTTCTTTCATCTTATAGCAAGGAGTATCTATTTTGCATTGCCAAACTAAACTCATTAGATTTTTTCTTATTATTCTCTTTCTTGA
>NC_090737.1:67673918-67676418 GCF_036898095.1 Palaemon carinicauda
TCGAGAAGGGTATTGTCCACGATATCAGCTTTCCATTGTCCGTAGGCTAAGTTCATTGTGTTTGCTTGATTTATGATAGCTGATTCTAGAATCGTCCTTCTGTACGGGTAGTTACACACACACAGACACACACACATTATATATATATATATATATATATATATATATATATATATATATATATATATGTATATATATATATATATATATATATATATATATATATATATATATATATATGTATATATACATATACACACACACACACACACATATATATATATATATATATATATATATATATATATATATATATATATATATATATATATATATATATATATATGAGTGTGTGTGTGCACGCGCGCGCCTGTGTTGGGGGTGAGTGTGTGTCTGTGTACAGTGTATAACAGAATATGAATCTTATGTTATATCTCTCGAAAATATCTATACGGGAAGTAGAACCATTCTAGAAGTATATCAAGAGAGTGAGAATGTTCCTACTGGGAATCGAGTTTGACGAGGAGACACCATCTCTCCTAAATTATTCACCACGTGCCTGGAAGTTTTCAAGAATTTAGGTTGGGAAAATGTAGAGACTACCATTAATGGGGAATACCTTAATAACTTAAGGCATGCAGATGACAGTTCTAATTGGTGAATATAGGGAGGAATTGCAAAAGATAATAGAAGATATTTAATGATTGACTGAAAATTAATATGCCTAAAACTAAGATAATGAAGAGACAACAAATAAGAAATTGTTCATGAATATACATTCTTAGGACATATAGCCTAGTAAGTGCTTCATCAGGACAAATCAAAAGAAGGATAAGTAGAATATCTAATCAGGTGGTTTTACTATTATTTATCAAGCATCAAAAACTTGGAGCCTTACTAATTCCTTAGAATATAGGCTCAACTCAGCTCTACGAGCTATGGAAAGATTAATGATGGAACTAAGTTTAAGAGACAAAAAACGAGCATAGAGACAACAATATCTTGTGTAGTGCCTTAGCCTCTGTAGCATTATTTTCCACTAACTTGGATTAGAGTTTTCTTGCTTATTGATACACTTGGGCAAACTATTCTTTCTTCGTTTATCTTCCTCTTGTGTTTTTTTTTAAAGTGTATATATGAAAGAATTATAGTAATGTTGTTACTATCCTTGAATTATTTCATCTTAATTTCTCATTACAGCACTAAAGTAGAGCATATTCTGAAAATATGAATGAAAAGGTAATGGATATGGGCAGCACATAAAATAAGAATGGCAAGGATTTGATTGATATAAAAAATATCAGAATGGGTCATTAGAGATTGCCAATGAAGCAGTGGAAGGAAGAGATGACGATAGTTTGGCAAGCTAAGAAAATGTGTGGTTATAGTCTGGCAAAGAAAGACCATAAGCAGTTATTACATAGTGGAACCAACCTCGCAGTAACATAATGAAGAACTTATTGTTATCAACGAAAACAAAACAAAACGTGGAATGCTATGACAAATAAAAGTGAATGAAGAAGCTTGGGTGTTTAAAGTTTGAAAAAGTTGTTAAATCATTATCTACTCAAGAATAGGCCACTCAGTAATTTAATACTAGAAGTAGAATAATGATTTTTTTCTGTCAATACTTAGTTACATATTATAGCATGATTACGAATATTTGACTGGTCTGATATGGATATTCTGCAACCTGTTCGAAAGGTCACAACTCTATGGAATTCGTGTCTGACCATCAAGAACCTCTTGGTCGGTCTTACTCAAGACCTAGAGTTTCCGTTTGGGCAAATATATCTATATACTTCTCCAGGTACCCTAAAAGGACTTAATCGACCTTTGAAGTGGAAAAGTGAACCAATTGTAAGAGGAGTCTCTGAGATTAGTTTTACACTAACTGCTGGAAAATGTTGATTGAACTTTGTCGAAAGAAATCATCACAAAGGAAGGGAAAACTCACATTTTTTTTAGGGTAGGCACTGTTGGTATTTTGGAGTTAGAACAACCTTATCATTTCATAATCTATTAAGAAGTTTCAAAAATATCTTGGTGGGAAGACAGTTTTTCTTATAATATTTAAACAAATATAGCCCTTTTATATGTAGATATTCCCAGCTAGAAGTAAAAAGAGATAAAATAGATTTTGATTTTAAATAATAGATAAAGGAGCTATGGAAATTAGAACGTTATATCTTCATGTTGAGAACAAGACAATACCCTGAAGAAATGTGCACCAATTTCATCTCTGAATAAGGCTAAAGTGTCACCAACAGTACCTAAGATGAAACAGGTGATGATATTTCAAAGGGCAATTTTCACGCATGGTTTCTTCCAGCAAGCACATGATGATATATCAAACGTGGGTCCCAGAAGAAAGCCCATAGCCTTGTTTGTAAAACTTACCGTTGGAAACGAAAGAAATGCCCAATAACACCAACCTTACCTACTTCTCTGGTTCTTGTCCCTTCCTCGAAAACACCGATCGACTATCCTTCCTGGTACC
>NC_090737.1:67698918-67700407 GCF_036898095.1 Palaemon carinicauda
CTGATTGATATTAAAAGACAGGATTCTTTACAAAGGATTTAATTAACTATGTTTAATATGGTATATTTACGTAGGTGATTGTATTGTTTTAGAATTTATTTAATTAATCGACAAAATTAATTTCTTTACAACAAAGGTTTATATTAAGCAAACGTGGTTATGGTGACTTCGTCAGATGAAGTTAGTGCTATCACAAAAGATTCAATAAATTAGTTCATTCAGGCCATTTTCATGTCTTCCTTTATAATGTTATCAGTATGCTTAATACCCTTGACCCAATTTACCTTGCAAATCTGAAACAAAGTCGTTTTTTATAAGTTGGCTGCATCTGTGACACGTTTGATTGTTTGGTCAATTCCAAATTTAACAATTTCATTACCATTTTCCCTTTTTTTTTTCTTAATATTTAATTTAGTAAATATTTTTTCCATGTAATGCTAAAACAGGGTTCATTATGATGGTTTTGATTTCAAATATTTTTACGGGTAATATCTATCTTTTTTTACTTAATAATTGTTTTGTATAAAGTTAGATGCGTCATAGTTTGTGTTTAATTGAAAGATAAGGCAAGTTAATTAAAAATTAAAAAAAAAAAAATAAAATCTCGACAATCACGCGCACACTGAAATAAAATAAAGTTTTACCTCGCTGTGATCACTAAACCTTAAATGAAAGTCTGTAACTTCAAATATTGTGAATTAGGGAATTATATGACTCTTTAGGTCTTAAATACGAAAATATCAACAATCACACGAACAGAAACAAAATAAAATTTTGCCTCGCCTTATCACAAAACCTTAAATTACAGTCTGTGACTTTTAACGTGTCATATAATTCACTAATACACAATTTTTGGTCTTAAATACCAGATTAAACTACTTTTCCTACTGCTGCGAAGCCAACAATAAATGCAATGATACATATTTGCGATGTCACATGAATTATTTATCATTCTGATGAGGGGGTAACTTGAAAACAGAGGGGGTAACTTGAAACCGGTTTCAAACTACCCCCCCCCCCCCCCGGTAATCTGAAACCGGTTTCAAGTTACCGGGGGGGTAATTTGAAACGGGAGGTAACTTGAATCCTTTACACCGGCACTGTAGGAGGTACTATTGCCGTGATCCAAGAGCGTCATCACATCTGTTACGCTGCTCGTCTGTGGACCAAGGGTCCGTGAGGAGGAAAGTAGGGAGTCATTACCCAGGTAAAGTTACGATCTTTTTATTATCGTTACGGATATGCCCAGCCCGTTTTCCTGGTGTTAATTATACTCCCTCTGATGCTGATGAACGTTCGTCCCCTATCTGTCATCTAATCCATGTATGGTTAAGTACCGTTGAATTAATTCACGGATAGTTAATACAGTGTTACGATATATACAGGTATCCATAAATTATGTCCCCAAGCTTAATTCTTTTATGTGAATATTTTCAAATATTTATGTATTGAGTTTAATGTGGTATGTGTATATGTTTGCTTTCTCGTT
>NC_090737.1:67700907-67715907 GCF_036898095.1 Palaemon carinicauda
CTCAGTCGTTCTGGGCAGCGCCTGTTCCAAGCATGATGAGGCCAGGAGCAGTTGGGGCACTTGGGTTTGGTCTCCTTTCCATCTTTGTGGGCTTTTATACACACTTCTGTGCAGTGACGTTGGCTGCAAACATCGCAGATGTTGGGGCCTTTACACTCCTCCTAGTGATGGCCGTATCGCTGGCAACGGTAACATCTGAGAGGTTTTTGGTGTGTATTCTTCAATGGGGAATGTCCCCCAGACTCCAAGATCTAGTGAGGAGGGCACTGGACCGATGAAGGTGCCAATCAGTCTTCTTACAGGGACATCGTCTTTACTCATACAGTGCACTGCCTTGTCAATGTTGATGCATGATATGGCTATGGAGATAGGCATTGTTATGGGATACCTTGTTTGTCACTGCTTTTCTCTGGATGAATGCAGGGTCCAGCACTGTTAAAGTTGGTTCCTCCTGGAGGGATCTGGCTGTCTCAAGGTCCTTGGGGATGATTATTAAATCTCCTTTCCTGTTAGGTCTGGCAGTGAGTTGCAGGACAGATTTTGCAGCCATGGCAGCAACTGTGGCATAGGAGATTGAGCTGTTCGTCTGGGTAAGTCGAAACTCTTGCAGTGGTTTTTTGGTTTGTGAAACCGGGATGCTTGCAGCAATGGTAGAGGCTTCTTGAAGGAGTTCTGTAAGGTAGTTTGTGCTGTTGCAGTCCGTGGAATGGTTCTCCTGGGTCACAACAGGTTCGGTCTCCATGGTATTGGAGGACTCATGCACTAACAAACCGGCTTATGAATTTCCATGAAACTACAGCAATGGATGTTTCAAACATTGGCCTAATTTTTGGTGGTACAATGAATTGACAGATGTGCTTAATTAACCCATTTACTCTTAGAAAAGAGAGGAACTTCTTCCCTTCCTTCAGAGCGTTTCGAAGAAGTGCTACTTAATCACGTAACTGTGACGCAGAGGTTCCCCCCAACCCTCCTTCGGTGTTTACACACCTATGGCTATCCTAGTACTCCGCCCCTTTCCTTCTTGCCTTCTTTCCTTCATTCCCATTGTTATTAAGCTACCGAGTAAATCCCTGTTAGGAAATACTGTGTACTGCACATATAAAATGAGCCGGAAGAGCAATAAAATGTTTTATGGTGGTAGATAATGATTAGATGGTTAACACAAATTATCAAACATAATAGAAGAGGTTTAAAACAGGGGTGTGGAATCGCACTGAGAGATAATCTACTCGGACTCCTACAAATTTTAGATTTGCGACTAAAAAATAAAATAAGACAAATGAATAAAATAAAAACATTAGTAGAAATAGAAAACAATTTTTTTCCATGAGAGTGATGATGAGTAAAATGGTATAAGTGTCCATTTCTTGTTTTTTTTTTTTTCCATCCCTCATAAATCTATGGTTTCCAGCAATTGGTGATAACATTATTTTGGAAAAACAAAGCTAATGAATACTTTGATACGAGTATATCAGCTTCGCATGTAGACAATGTCAATAGATTTCTCAAAGTAAGGTTGATTGGTTCATTAATTGAAGTCTGGTATAATTCTACTGACAAAGTCACAATGATATTTGTCACATACCTTTCAAGTAACAAAAATAGGTACTGGTACTTATAACGTAAATAAATATATAAAACTATAGGTTGAAATATAATAAATCTTATGTATGTATGAACACACACACACACACACACACACACACACACACACATATATATATATATATATATATATATATATATATATATATATATATATATATATAATATATATATATATATACTGTATTTATATATACATACATACATATATATATATATATATATATATATATATATATATATATATATATATATATATATATATATATATATGATCTCAAAATTTATCAAATGGACGATGTCAATGCCCTTATATGAAACATCTTTTAGAAGTCTACCTTCTAAGGAATTCAAGCTACTCTCTCTGGTGAAATTGATATGATAAATTATATCAAACAATGCTCTCTGTCATTTTCTTCCTGGCAATTGATGTATCGAGTAACCTGTGTTGTATGGGAAGAATGAGTCCTACGGCTTAACCTAAAGAAAACTATATTTCTATTGCTTTACCAACACTCACTTGAAGTGCGAAGTGTAGGGTTAGCATGGCTTCTTTCGTCTCCTGTCATAAGTCTCATTCTTGATCTTCAATGTAAGTGAAAGATATAAAACGTTGGTTTTGTGTTTAGGTAAAGTCTAAAGTCACGAATCACATTACCAGGTATGCTGAACTTTTACTGACAAAGAATTTCGTATTGCTTGGGGTAGGTCATATGACAATTATCTATGGAGTTGAACAGGTATTTGATAATTCGGGGGATGGGAGGGTACAGGGGAAGAAACGTTATAACAACGTCACTGAGGGACGTCATCACTTTTGCGAATGTGTGGGTGGCTAAGACTGGCATCAGCCTCATTTTCTTAAGTAAAAAAGTTAATGAAACGTAATTGGCAATGCACAGTAGTTCCCAAAATTAGGCCATTGTATGAAGCGCTCCCTGCTTTGATATCATGGAAATCCATCAGTTATTTTAGGAGTTATTCCCAAAAAAAAAAAAAAAAAAAAAAAACACTATTACACGGCCTCTGGAAACGATAGTAGGTATGAAGTTAATTCTAATAATCAGATCTTCTCCATCACGAGGCTCAATACTACACAGTACTCAAGAAGTTTTATTCCAGCTTTGACCAAGTTGTGGAATGATCTTCCTAATCGGGTAGTTGAATCAGTAGATCTTCAAAAGTTCAAACTTGTAGCAGATGCTTTTATCTTGGACAGGCTGGAAAAAGTCTCTTTTTTATAGTTTATATATGAAAGATCTACTTTAATGTTGATACTGTTCTTAAAATATTTTACTTAATTCCTTATTACTTTTCATAACACATCCATTATCTTATTTCCTTTCTTCACTGGGCTATTTTGCGCTGTTGGAGCCCTTGGGCTTATAGCATCCTTCTTTGCCAACTAGGGCTGTAGCTTAGATAATAATAATAATAATAATAATAATAATAATAATAATAATAATAATAATAATAATAATAATAATAATAATAATCCAATGCGTATCCTTTTAATTCTGGTATCATGTTCTTGGGAAACATAATTGCGTATATGCATCAGCTATCTCTCGAGATTCTTCCTTAATCCTTACTTGTTCCATCCGCACTCTTTTTGTTTCACATATATTTATTTTCAGTCGTTTATTTCTTCATTCCCTACTCAAATCATCGATCATCTTTGGCAATTCCTCCTAAGAATCACTAAATGGAACTATGTCATCTGCAAGTCTTAAGTTGTCAAGGTATTCTCCATTAATGATAAATCCTACATTGTCATAAGCTAAATTCTCAAAATTCTTTGTAGATATGCTGTTAAAAACTTAAAGAGAGATTTGTTCTCCCTATCTAACTCCTTTTCCTGAATCGGAATTTACTTTATCATTATGGAGATCTATTTTAGTTTTACTTCAGGTGTAGATATCTTCACATGTCCTAACATAATATTCATCTATTCCTTGTCTTCGAAAGGCTTTCATTACTACTAATATTTTTTTTTTGCAAATGCAAAAGCTTTCTGATAGTTTAAAAATGCCCTATATGGATTTTTGTCATACTATTTTGATTTTATCATTAGCTGCTTAATTACATCGATATGGACAATTGTTAAATACCCACCTCTAAAGCCTGCCTGCTCTCTTGGTTGATTAAATTTTAACTGTCTTTCTATTCGGCCTAATATGATCTTTGTAAGTATTTTACACAGTTCTGAGAATAAACTTACTGGGCTGTAATTTTTTCACTTCTTTTGCCACCCTTTTTTTGAGTTAGCAAAATGATAAAGTTTTTTTTCCAAGCTGAGGGTATAAAGCATTCCTAAAGATGTTCAGTGTAAAGTATACCGAGTTTTATTACTATGAAATTTCCTCTATGTATTATATATATATATATATATATATATATATATATATATATATATATATATATATATATATATATATATATATATATATATATATATATATATTATGCACCTAATATTCTAGCATTCTAAAGCACTTGATAAAGACAAATATCTTCGACTCGAAACTGTAGTTTTTTTTTTTTTTTTTTTTTTTTTTTTTTTTTTTTTTTTTTTTTTTTTTATCGCCACCTCTCTCTCCCTTGGTATACAATATGTATGTATCAACGTTAGATATAAATATCAGTATCATTCGTTTCTTTTATGTTTATTCATGATCTGTTGGTGTGCATAATCCTGTTGCTAAATTTAGTGTTTTTGTTTACTATCCTAGATTTAATTTGATATGGCCATTTTAAGGATATTAAACCATGTGTTGGAACACTTGTGAAGTGAGAATAATGTTTTCGAGGCAGAAAGATGATTTCTCAGTTAGGTTTTATCATGTTCAGTATTTAAAGCAAAAATCCTATTTATTGAAAGCGGAAATTTAAATATAATTACAATCTAATTTGGTTGCAGATATTTTTATAAAATATCATTTGTAATATTGAAATGTGATATGATTGACAAGTCTACGTGGCTTGAAAACTCCATAATTCTATCATTGGTCAATAACTTTACCGGTTCTAAATGTATTATAGGCTGTAAACAAACCTTAGGTTTTGATTTGAAGGTAACTTATTCCTTTACAAAATAGTACAGTAAATAAGATTTAAACGAAAAAAAATAGAAAATCTTCAAAGAAATAAAAACCAAGCTTTTATTCCGAGAAATTACTAATGGGAAGAAAATAAAAAGGTTTAATGGTATAAAGCTTCGAATTTACAAAAACATTGAAACTTTGATAAAACTAAAACAATAATCAATATCGTTCGTTCAATAACTTTTAAAAGAAGAATGGAGTGGAAGAGATGTGGATGATTGAAATCATCCTTTTTCTCTCTCTCTCTCTCTCTCTCTCTCTCTCTCTCTCTCTCTCTCTCTCTCTCTCTCTCTCTCTCTCTCTCTCAAGTAGTGAAAAATCATTATATATTATGATTTGGAATTAAGTGATTGTGTGTATGATTTGAATCAAGTTGGAAGATGTGGAGTGACTAGCAACAATTCGACGAGTCGAGATAGTTAAACAGAAGGATGCAGGCACACTAATAGTTACAGATATAACCCAGAGGTAGCCAACTGATGAGGTTTCCCGGGAATCTATATTCCTGCACTAAAAGCAAATTGTTGTAAAGATTACTGCTGAAGATTTCAGCAAATTCTGAAAGATTTGAATACTGCTGATTTTCCTTTCTTCTTTTGGCCTATTTAAGCATTGACCTTTTCTTAACCGAAAGTAAATTGAGTCTAGTGTATTTTTCATAAAAGTGTCCAGATCTTCATGAAAGTTTCTATTTCATCCTATGTCTGGAATGTTATTGGTGTATACGTTTCAATGATATATGTACTATATATAAATACATATATATATATATATATATATATATATATATATATATATATATATATATATATATATATGGATATGTGTAAATATATATATATATATATATATATATATATATATATATATATATATATATATATATATGTATATATATATATATATATATATATATATATATATATATATATATATATATATATATATATATATATATATATATATATATATATATATATATATATATATATATATATATATATATATATATATATATGTATATATATATATATATATATATATATATATATATATATATATATATATATATATATATATATATGTATATATATATATATATATATATATATATATATATATATATATATATATATATATATATACATATATATATATATATATATATATATATATATATATATATATATATATATATATATATATATATATATATATATATATATATATATATATATATATATATATATATATATATATATATATATATATATATGTATATACATACATACATATATATAAATATATAGTCAACATAATTGATAGGTGTATCCCTTCTCGTGTGCTAAGGTACCGAGTGAAGGACAAACCGTGGTTCAATGATGATTGTAGACGTGCTTATTTGGAGAAACAGGAGGCCTATCATCTTTGGAAGGGTAACAGATCAGATTTGACCTGGAGCAACTATACTCAGCTTCGAGCTTTTGCTCAGAGAGTTTATGCCTCAACTGAAAAGGAGTACAATTTAACCATAAAAGAAACACTTTCTGGTACAACTCAGGAACATAAATGGTGGTCTACCCTTAAATCTGCACTCTTTGGTGTAGATGCAACAGTTCCTCCTTTACTCAAACCAGATGGCTGAGTCACTCACTGTCCAAAGGAAAAGGCAACCCTTTTGGCTGATGTTTTCGACAGTAAACAGAGTAATGAAAAACTTGAACTTCCTCATTCCTGTTTTCCTGAGGCTAAACTAACTAGTTTAGCTTTTCGATCTCGTGAGATTAAAGCTCTGTTGATGGACCTTGATGCCTATGGAGGTGTAGACCCAAATGGTATTTTTCCTTTGTTTTTTATAAAGACAGCAGATTTCTTGGCTCCAAAGTTATCTGTTATTTTGCGCAAGTTAGCAAGAAGAGGAGCTTTTAGCACTAGTTGGAGAATTGGTAATGTTACTCCTCTATGTAAATGTGTTTGTGGTAGCTCAAGTCCCACTGATTACCGCCCAATTTCCATAACTCCCATATTATCTAAAGTTTTTGAACGTCTTCTGGCAAAACGTCTTAACAGGTTTGCTGAAGGTAATCATCTACTCCCTAGTTTGCAATTTGGTTTTCGTAAAGGCCTTGGAGCATGTGATGCCCTTCTTACAATCTCCAATGCTGTACAGAAATCCCTTGATTGTGGTCGGGAAGTTCGTATGATTGGCCTTGATTTTAGTGCTGCCTTTGACCGTGTTAATCATGAGGCCCTTGTTTTCAAACTGAAACAGTTGGGAGTGGGTGGGTCGTTTCTTAGCATTATTATTGATTTTTTAAGTAATAGATCTCAAAGAGTTGTTGTTGATGGGCACCATAGTGATTATAGGAATGTGATATCCAGTGTTCCACAGGGTAGTGTTCTTGGCCCATTACTTTTCATACTATATACACATGACATGTGGTTTGGCCTTGAAAACAAGCTTGTTGCATATGCAGATGATGCTACTCTCTTTGCATCAATTCCATCCCCTGAATGTAGATCTAGGGTTGGTGAATCCCTTAATAGAGATTTAGCTAGAATTAGTGCATGGTGGAAATTATGGGATATGAAGTTGAATCCTAACAAAACTCAAAGTATGATTGTAAGTAGGTCAAGGACGGTGGCTCCTCAACATCCGGATCTCAGTATTGATAATGTTTCTTTAAATATGTATGACTCTTTCAAAATTTTAGGTGTGATTCTCGACAGTAAATTTACTTTTGAGAAACATAAAAGGTCTGTGTCTTCTTCAATTGCACAAAAAATAGGCTTATTGAGAAAGTCTTTCAAGATTTTCGGTGATCAATCTATTCTGAAGAAGTGTTTTAATTCTTTCATTCTACCTTGTTTTGAGTATTGTTCTCCTGTCTGGTCTTCAGCTGCTGATTCTCATCTTAATTTGTTGGACAGAAACTTACGGTCGATTAAATTTCTTATTCCTGATCTAGATATTAATCTCTGGCACTGTCGTTCAATTAGTTCATTATGCATGTTGCATAAGATTTTTCATAACTCTGACCATCCTTTACATTCAGATCTCCCTGGACAATTCTATCCTGTTCGTAATACTAGGCAGGCAGTTAATTCTAATAGCCAGGCCTTCTTCATCACGAGACTCAATACTACGCAGTATTCTAGAAGTTTTATTCCAGCTGTTACCAAGTTGTGGAATGATCTTCCTAATCAGGTTGTTGAATCAGTAGAACTTCAAAAGTTCAAAGTTGGAGCAAATGCTTTTTTGTTGACCAGGTGGACATGAGTCTTTTTATAGTTTATTTATAACATATTTGTTTTTGATGTTGTTAATAGTTTATATATGACATGTCTGTTTTGACGTTGTTACTTGTTTTAGAATGATTTATTGTTAATTTGTTCTCTTCATTTATTTATTTCCTTATTTCCTTTCCTCACTGGGCTATTTTTCCCTGTTGGAGCCCCTGGGCTTATAGCATCTTGCTTTTCCAACTAGGGTTGTAGCTTGGATAGTAATAATAATATATATATATATATATATATATATATATATATATATATATATATATATATATATATATATATATATATATATATATGTATGTATATATATATATATATATATATATATATATATATATATATATATATATATATATATATATATATATATATATATATATATATATGTGTGTGTGTGTGTGTGTGTGTGTGTGTGTGTGTATGTATATATATATATATATATGTATATTCAGATAAGCCATACATTTTTCATACATTATTATCAGGATTCTCTTAACGACCTAAAGATCCAAGCCCCAGGCGTAATCACCCAAAGACAATAGCCTCTGACCGGGCGGGAATCGAACCCTGGTCCAGGAAACTTGTATGACAGTGTTCCCGAGGTCATTAAAAGAATTATATGACTAATTTGGATAAGAAAAATACGTCTAAATCTGCAAAGTTTATAATATATATATATATATATATATATATATATATATATATATATATATATATATATATATATATATATATATATATATATATATATATATATATATATATATATATATATGTATATATATATTGTAAGTAAGCCTTAGGTTTTTTTATAATGTATTAGCTTACTTAGGTTAATTTTTAAGTTCCTCTTTAATTTTTTTCGAAGGCTGTAAAGTTCATGGTTAGTTCGCCTTCTTGTTAGTAGGGGTCTCCTCACTCCAGTGGTATTTTTGTATAGTCTTGTTGACTAATCCTCCCTGTTTCTCCCCTCCATATTTTGGCTCTGCTGAGTTGACTTGAGACTGGGTTTCCAAGCTACAGGCAGTTGGTATCTGCACCCTGATTTGTGAGCCCAATACCTCTGGATTTACAGCAAGTCTCTGAACGAATATATATATATATATATATATATATATATATATATATATATATATATATATATATATATATATATATATATATATATATATATATATATATATATATATATATATATATATATATATATATATATATACCTTCACATCAGCTGGCCGTTACTTCACATCTCTGCCATTTTATTATTGCCTCTGGTGCAGTACTTGCCAGAGGGACCTCGCTTGGCGACGGTAAGGAGTGTCATTCATTTCTTGTAAAGTATTGACCAAGATTATTGGGATCCGGCGTCCATGATCATGAATGAATATGATTACGGCTGTGCTGCAGAGTCAGGTTAATTTCCTGTTGGAGCTCGATAATGGTATTGAGAGTTGCCGTCCGCTGCCCTTATTGAAGGACCAATGGGAGGAGACCTTCATCATCTCATCATCCGTTAGCATGTAAAATTTAGGTTATTCTTTCTTTTCGTTGTTTTCTATTCCTCTCTGGGCCCACTTTCCTCCTTCAGAGGTTGAATGTGTTGACTGGTAATTTGGGTATATGTTTCGTAAGTGGTATTTTTGATTTAATGTTAATGATGAGGCCTAGCTATTATTTTCTGTATTTTTATTGAATTGTAATATATATTGGTTTTTATTTCATTGTTTTGTTATCCCCCTTGAGTTATTCTTGTGCTGCATTTACCTGGGCTTGCTTCCACCTTTGTGGCTTGCTGCCTTTTGAACACCTAAATATTGATTATTTATGGTCCTGTAGACCTAGTGTGTGTTGTGGTCCAACGAGGCCGTTACAATTGGCGACCTTGCCAGGATTCAACGTATCCTGTGGTGTTCTTGTTGCAGTGCAAGCGTAATTCTTGGGGTGTTATTGTTAGGTGGCATGGTTACACCTCCTCAGTGTTTGGTTGGTTGGCGCTATTGTAAGTGAAATAATTTTGTTATATGTAAAGTGTTGTAATTACTTGCAATCAAAATGGATGACATGAATATCGTAGAGTTGCTTGAAGGAGAGGGATGGCAGGATAGGTTGGCCGAATTAAACAAAGAGGAGTTAGAAAGTGTGGCAGATTTTTTTGAAGTGGAAAGAACAGTAACAATGAAGAAGGGTATACTATTGCTAAAGGTTTATGAGTGTGTTAAGGAGACTAAGACAGGAGCCAAACCCAAGGTTAGGCAAGAAGAGGGATTGTCAGTAGAAATTTTGGATAGACAGATTAATCTAAAACAAATGAAAATACAGCAGCAAAAAATGGTGTTTGAAGAGAGAGAGAGGGAAAGGAAGCATGAGTTAGCTAAGTTGGCTTTGCAAACGCCAGGGTCACCAGGGTCTCCTTCTCGTGTTGAGGCTTCCTCCTCCTTCTCAAATTTAGCTCAGGCTTTGAAGTTTGTCCCGAACTTCCAGGAAGATAATGTTGCAGAGTTCTTTATGTCATTCGAAAGAATTGCTAATAGGTTAGAATTGCCTATTGGATTATGGACTACCCTTATCCAGAGTAAATTGATTGGGAAAGCCCAAAAGGTATATGTAGCTTTGGAAGAAGATCTCTCCTCGGATTATGAGAGTGTAAAGGCGATAGTGTTGAAGGCATATGAGCTCGTGCCGGAGGCCTATCAGCAAAGGTTCCGTAATTTGAGTAAAAATGAAAATCAGACTTTCGTAGAATTTGCAAGGAGTAAAGAGCAATATGCTACTGATTGGTTGAAATCTAAAGAGGTGGACAATTTTGATAAGCTAAAGCAGTTACTGTTGGTTGAAGAGTTTAAAAGGTGTACTCCTGACCGTTTGAAGGTTCATTTGGAAGAGTTGAAATTAGATTCCCTTCAGGAGGTTGCTGTGGCGTCAGATGAGTATTTTTTGTCTCATAAAGATACTATGAAAGAAACTGTATTTAAGGAAAAACCACGTTGGGGTTGTTCTGGGAGATCTGGTAATTTTAATAACCAAAAGAATGTTTCTCAGAATGTTCAGTTAAATAAGGGTTCTCAGAATGTTCAATCAAATGAGGTTTCTCAGAATGGCCAATCAAAGGTGAATTACTCGCAAAATAACAGACTTGGTGAGTCGGGTGTTTATGATCCACAAAAGCTGAGACATTTGACGTGTTTTTTCTGTAACAAGAGGGGTCATACCAAAAGAATGTGTTATGCTTGAAAAAAGGTTTGTAACAGTAAAGGTAATCCGGTGATGGCGGTTGAGAAAAGTGCTAGTCAGGGTGGGGCTCTGCCCTCTCCGACTCAATGACTAAGAAAGTCAGAGACTGCTAGTTCCTTCGGTGATTTTCTGGCCGTGGGTGAAGTCTCGCTGGATGGTGAAGGCCAAGGGAGAAAAGTGAATATTTTACGTGATACCGGAGCCGCGCAATCATTAATTCTTAGAGATTCGGTCCCGAATGATTTTGTGTATGAGAATCGGGAGTTTGTTATTTTGAGTGGTTTTCCAGACACGGTAAAATCTTATCCAATTGGTCTATTTCATCTTAGTTGTCCTTATTTTTCAGGGAATATCCGTTTGGCTATTGTTGATAAATTTCCGATTAAAAAGGTGGATGTGGTTCTCGGAAATGAGATTGTGTATGAAAATAAAAATGTGCCAATTGTGATTAATCCGGATGTGGAAGTAGGGGTAGTCACTCGTGCTAAGGCAAAGGCTGTTGACGCTGCAGAGTCAACAGTCGACGTTGATTTGAGTAGTTTAGGACGTAGTGATGTATCTGTAGACAGTAGTAGTAGTGTTAGATTAAAACCCAATTGGACTTTTAAAGAACTTGTTTCGGCTCAGAAAAAGGAGTTTGGTAGTCTCCCTATTGAGTCTGGTGAGATAACGAACGTGACATTTCCTATTTTTAAGGTAATTAATAGCATATTATACAGAATAAGTAGACCAATGCATGCCTCGGGGGAGGATTACGAAATTATACGACAGATTGTGGTTCCTGAATGTTACCGTCATGAGTTGATGTCATTAGCTCACGAGAATGTGATGGCGGGACATTTTGGTATTCACAAAACAGTCAGTAGGTTATTAAATAATTTCTTTTGGCCCAAGCTGAAAGGTGATGTAAAAAAATTTGTTAATAGTTGCGAGGTTTGTCAGAGAGTCGGAAAACCTAACCTACCTATTCCAAAGGCTCCATTAATACCTATCCCAGTTGTGTCTGAACCTTTTCGGGAAGTATTAATTGATGTTGTTGGTCCTCTCCCAAAGTCAAAGAGTGGAAATGAGTATATTTTCACTATTATGGATCGTATGTCTCGGTACCCCGAGGCAATCCCCTTGCGGTCCATAAGGAGTGAAAAGATTGTAGAGGCATTAATAGGTTTCTTTTCAAAATTTGGTCTCCCGAAGGTAATTCAGTCAGACTGCGGTACTAACTTCACGAGTCGTTATTTTAAGCAGAAAATGACTGAATTGGGCATTAAACATGTAACTTCATCGCCTTATCATCCAGAGTCACAGGGTGCTTTGGAACGTTTTCACCAAACTATGAAAAGCATGTTAAAGAAATATTGTATTGGGAATGGGGCTGAATGGGATAAAAACCTTCCATTCCTCTTATTCGCTTTCCGCTCTATTCCTGGTCAATCTCTCGGTCTCTCTCCTTTTAATTTGATTTTTGGACATTCTGTAAGGGGTCCGCTGGATATTGTGAGAGAGGCTCGGGAGGGAGATGCCCCTGATTTGAATTTGATTGATTACCTTAATAATTTGAATGCTAAATTAACCAGGGCTTGGTCTTTTGCAGGTGAGAATTTGTTGAAAAGTCAGAAGAAAATGAAATTTTATTTTGACAGAAAGACTGTGACCCGGGACTTCGACGTAGGACAGAAGGTACTGGTTCTGTTACCTATCCCAGGTAATTCTCTCAAAGCTACTTTCCAGGGACCATAGAAGGTATTGAAGAAGGTAAATAATGTTAACTTCTTGGTGGAAACCCCCGATAGGAGAAGGCCTCATCAATTGGTACATATAAATATGATGAAAGCTTTCCATGAAAGAGAGAAGGTTAGGCCAATTGCGACTCTTTGTGACGGTAGAAATGACTTGGTCGGTTATAATGCTTCTTTTTCAGAGGAGCATAATAATGATTCTTTTTCAGAGGACAGGGACTTGAAAGATAGTGATTGGCTGGCAGGTAATGTCGAGGCTTTAGAAAATTTACCTCAGATGTTGGGTCACTTGGGTAAAGATGAGCACCAATCCTTGAGAAATTTGGTTTTAAAATATAAGGACTTGTTTTCTAATGTGCCCGGCAAGACCACGATCTTGCAGCATGACGTGGACGTAGGGGACGCCACGCCCGTGAAGTAGGCTCCTTATAGGTTGAACCCAAAAAAGAATGAGATTGTTGCTAGAGAGGTTGAGTATATGCTCAAGCATAATTTAATAGAGCCGAGTTGTAGTCCTTGGTCATCTCCGGTTGTGTTGGTGAAGAAATCGGGCGGAGACTATCGTCTTTGTTTCGATTATAGGAAGCTTAATGAGGTGACCAAGGCTGATAGTTTTCCATTGCCTCGTGTGTAAGATTGTATTGATCGCATGGGTCGGGCTAAATACATTACAAAATTTGATTTATTAAAGGGGTATTGGCAGGTGCCTTTGTCGGAAAGGGCCAGAAGTGTTTCGGCTTTTGTAACCCAACAGGGGTTATTTCAGTGTAAGGTAATGCCCTTTGGGATGAAAAACGCTGCTGCCACCTTTCAGAGACTTATGAATTCATTGGTTAGTGGTCTAGAGGGGTGTGTGGTGTATATCGATGACTTGGTTATTTTTAGCGGCGACTGGCAGTTGCACCTGAAGAGAATTGAGGCCTTATTCAAAGTACTTAGGAAAGCAGGCCTGGTTATTAATTTAAGGAAGTCAGATTTTGCAAAAGCAACGGTGGTATATCTTGGACATGAGATAGGAGCAGGTATGTTGGCTCCCAAGGAGGCTAACATTGAGGCCATTCGTAAAGTAGAGGTTCCTAAATGTAGGAAAGATTTGCGAAGGGTATTAGGGATGGCAAGCTATTATCGCAGATTCATTCGCAATTTTTCAGACATTGCGGAACCTCTTACTGCTTTATTGAAGAAAAATGTTAAATTCGTTTGGAGTAAGGAGGCTCAGGATGCATTAGAGAGGCTAAAACTGGTCCTCATTAGTCGGCTTTTGTTAACAGCTCCAAATTTTGACGCTCCATTTCAGCTTACCACTGATGCGAGTGATGTGGGGGTTGGTGCTGTATTGAGTCACCCGGTGGCGTATTTTTCTAAAAAGCTCACTTTGCCTCAAAGAAAATATTCCACAATCGAGAAGGAGACGTTGGCCTTGATCTTAGCGTTAACTCATTTTAATGTCTATATCTCTTCCTCAGGTGGGCCCATTAAAGTTTGTACGGACCATAATCCATTAACGTTCTTGAATCGGTACAAGAATAAGAATCAGAGATTGATGTGTTGGAGTATTTTGGTCCAAGAATTCGATCTAGAGTTTAAGCATATCCCGGGTAAAGAGAATATGGTGGCCGATGCATTGTCCCGGCTGGCAGAGTAAGTGCAAATGGGGTAATTATAAGGGTTTTTCTTCACCTGTTGGTAAGTTCTGTCACTCGTGGTAACTGTTTGAGTATTAATAATTATTTATATATGTTTTTTTTTTTATTTTGTTGAACCGATTATGTAATATAACACTCCAATGTTGGATGTAGTATTGACGGTTGATTATGATTTGATATGATAGATGGATGTTGACCAAATGTAAGATTATTATTGTTCGTTGATGCATGCAACTGTTATTTTATGGGTTAATTATATCTGTCTTTAATTGCTTGTGGAGGTGGTGAAGTTTATAATGAACTGGTGTTTTTTTTTTTTTTTTTTGTTGAGTTATGCTTAAAACTGAAGTTTTGTCAAAATTATCTGGTTATGTGTGG
>NC_090737.1:67723407-67725907 GCF_036898095.1 Palaemon carinicauda
AAGTCTAACTCGAAATCATTTTGAAGCTAGATAATCTAAATTATTCTTTCTGTTATCGTAATTTCACAGAACCGAATAACAAGATGATAATATTAAGTAAAGTTGTATTTAAAGTATAAATTATGTGGTTATGATGGAAGCAAAATTATTTTGATATTAGTTGTATTATAAACTAATACATCTAATCTCCGTTCATATATGATTTTAGATCATTTGTGAAAATAATTATGCCTAAATAAAATACTCTATTGTCCTTTTCGAGAGAAGCTCAAATATTACGTTAAAATAGTGACTATACTTTTCATGTCAGTATTAATGTTTTCCGTTTTACATGTAAATAGTTAGACTTATATTTGTTTATCAGCGTAATTCCTCTATGACAAATTAAATGTTCAAAAAGTAAAACTTTTACTGTAGCATAATTACCGAATTATGTGAAAAGAATATTATGATTTTTTCATCCTGTAGCTAAATAAGATAGTATACATTTCAACGACATATAGTGTCACGCATTTTATGAAAATCATATTTTGAAAAATAATGTAAATAAAAACTAGGAGAAAATTCACTGTGTAGACTCGCTAATAACGGCTAGATAACATGAAAAAAAGAAAAAAAAACTTCGATCTCAATATCCATATTTCACTTCTATCATTTGTCTGTTTATGTACGTCTGATTTTGGAGTATGATAATAAAAATTGTTACAGCAATCATTATGATTAACCTTAACCATAAAACGTAGGAAAAAAATTGAGTGAAATTGTTGTACATAAGAGCCAGTGTATTGAATACGTTATTAAACTTTTGCTTACGAGATTACTATAAAGGTGGATTATAACTCTATCTTCACCTTATAGCTGAACACAGATACCTTTTATTGGTGCAGGGTTTTCTATACACAGAAACAAACAGAAACACACACAGGTATATATATATATATATATATATATATATATATATATATATATATATATATATATATATATATATATATATATATATATATATGCTGTATATGTATATATATGAATATGTATACATATATATATATATATATATATATATATATATATATATATATATATATATATATATATATATATATATATATATATATATATATTTTTTTTTTTTTGTTAGGTTAACTGACTTTGTTGGAACAAGTGTATTCCGCTTGTTTCTTAGTATTGCTTGTTTGATAATCACCATTAACCTGTTATTCTTTTTCTTGAGGATCAAGTGAGTTGACGTGTGTCGGAAGATGTCAGATAGCAGTCAGTCAGTCAGTCAGTCAGTCAGAGGCAGTCAGGTATGCTTACCTGTGGACCAGTGCGGGGCAGCGTCGGGTACTTGATACCTGGCTATTTGATTTGAAGCCGTTGGAGTCGGACGGAGTATGACCTTCCAGTTGGAGGTCGGCACCCTTTGGCCAGTATTGGCGTGTTTTCGTCGTCGAGAGGACGACGTGTCAAGTGTGATCTCATTGGGCAGCAGCTTTAGCCGGAATTAGTGCGTTTTCGTCGTATGGAGGACGACGTCATGTGGAGTGTGGGTCCACTGGGCATCATTAGTTTATTTTCGTCAGCTGGGGAACGACACTGTGTGGAGGGTTAACCTCGTGGGCAGCGTGGAGCTGTATTGATGACCTTGTGTATAGGTTTGTCTGTTGTTGCTGTGTCGTAAGCTGTAATCTCCTTAGGTGGAGTGGGACCTTTTGAAGGTTGACCTAATGATGCCTTGTTTTGCTTAATTGTCGGAATTTTTTAGAAGTCACACTTTTAAATTATGTAATATTTTACTGCTTTCTTACGATGTTTATTATTTTCATATTTTGAATGATTTAACTGTCTTTATATTTAATTTTGATGCTGACTAATTTTGAGCATATTAATTATTTGGAGTAATGCTGCTGGTTCATTTTGAATGTCTTTAGTTTTGTGTATGATTATTTCTTTTTCTTTGAATAACGTTGTATATAATGATGCAAATAATCTGTAAATTGACTTTGAATTAATGTTAAATTTTTGACTGACTTGCTGACTCATTTGTATAAAAGTGTAAATATTTAATTGTAATAAATTAGTTTTAAGGTTATTTTATTTTGCTTGTTTAGTTCCTCCCTCTGTTGCTGGGCTCTATCTCTGCCAGTTTTTCCAGTCTCGAATGTCTTGCAACTTTAAGAACCTGATGAACCATTAAGTCGGTTCGTAACAATATATATATATATATATATATATATATATATATATATATATATATATGTATATATGTATATATGTATATATGTATATATGTATATATGTATATATGTATATATGTATATATGTATATATGTATATATGTATATATATATATATATATATATATATATATATATATATATATATATATATATATATATATATATATATATATCTGTGCGTGTGTGTATATATACAGACACATATATATATATATATATATATATATATATATATATATATATATATATATATATAT
>NC_090737.1:67730907-67748407 GCF_036898095.1 Palaemon carinicauda
GTTACACATACAAAATGTCTGCTATGGGCCTCACTCGTTAGGCACAATAATCACACTTAGGAATAAATCCTTGGAGGATTCCAGTAGGTAGTAACAGATTGACTAAGGTCATTGATGTTCTCTCCGTGAAGGCCTGGGTATCCTTTTTTACATGACTTCCCCTCTATTTATCTGCTGCTAAAATTTTAAACTCCAGATCAAACAGGATAGATCTTTCTAGCTTCTTAACTAGTTAGAAATAAAGAATAGGTAAATAAGTAATGGGAAAAATTACTTGTCTAAATATATTAACAACACAACGATTGTTTATATTCTAAAAGACCGAAGTGCAGTAACTTAAACAATGATAACAAATAAACTAGAATCTATCAGATTTCATAAAATAAAAATATGTAATCATCATATAAAAAATTGAAATAGCTAATGCCGCTGAATTCTTATCCCGAGCCTTGGAGTCTTTATTTTTTTCCTTCTTCTTCAGATCCAAAAACATGGAAGGATGAGCAACGAATGATTTTACCGAAAGTGACCAGCCCTCCTACCAAGAAAATAGTACAAGGACGGGATAACCTAGTTGCTCTACATTAAATGGTACCTCCTAAAGCAGTCTTGCCAGCAACAAAGGCCGAACTTGCATACAGGGCACTAGAGGGTCGTGTCACACGATTTGGCAAACATTAAGGATGCACGGCATTTCATCTGAGAGGTTATCTTCCCTATTTTTTCTTGTGTATTGTACCCTGTCCTCAATCGATCTAGAGGATTGTGAACAGTCATGCAAGAGTCGGAAAAAGTTTCAGGGTCATCCTTGTTACCCCCTTCAGCAGAGGGGATGCCATTAGGATCCTTATGCATTATAGAAGCATGACCCAGTACATTAACTGGAGCAGGAAGCGGAGGACTATATACTAATTCGTCCAGAGGCCAGCAAAGGCCAAGGGAATTAATGAGGCTAGTGTGAGGGCACATAACTTCATCTTAGTACAGAAGAGAGTTGGCCATTATTTCATGGATGTAACAAAGGGGGAGCTTCTACTATCATTACAGGGAGAAGATACAGTATGGTTGCTTATGTCTAGCAAATGAACTTCATTGCAAATGAATGATGACTATTCAGCAAGGGTATTAGAGGTTCATGGCAACATACAGTATATATACAGATCGTAAACTTTTGTTTCTGCATGGTCATTTCTTCATATGATTGTATATCCCCTTTTGATCAACTACTGGTGAATAAAGGTTTACCACATGTGTATCACATACGCTCATACACTGTAACTGTATTTATTTTATTTTTTTACATTGTCGTTGTTGGTCTTCCTTCTCACTGAACCTATTAATATCTGTATTTTATTACACCATTATATTTACATTTTTGTGTTCCTCTTGATTGGAACGGGTTGCATAAATACTAAAGCTCCATCCAAATAAAGTTAGTTGTATTCGACTCGTCTCTCAGTCACTTCCTAACGGCTAGCCTGCACATCGGTGACCCCAGAGCAACCAGCCTACAGTACACCTCTCAAGAGCAGGGCGCCCTATTTCACATGTATGTCTTTTTTAAGGGGGAGCCATGCACGCGTATCCACCTGCACAAAGGGCTCGTTGCTGTATTCATAAGCATTCTTTACAAGGCTGACTAGCCAGATATCGTTCCAGCAGATGATCAAGGTAATCTCAATCCTCCTGTTGGTTATCTTCCCATAATTCAAGGACTGCTGTTTTTTCATAGCCTTCAGGGAGTTTTTAAACCTTTAAAAATATGAAGGCTTCAATGTCATAAAGTTTTTTTTTTTCTCTCTTTTTTTTTTTTCTTTTTGCAAGGCCAACAGGTAGGTGCTTCTGACTTAATGCTTTTAAATACCTTTCTTTTTAGGGAAAGTGGTATTTTACTTTTTACATTCTAATTTATTTCCCAAAAGCTCTACCTCCAAAGCATATCCTAATTTGAATTTTGGGCTCATTTCCCAGAAAACTTAATATCTGTTCTAAGTATGTATATCCATTAACAATATATATAGGTTTATTTGTTGTATATCTACATATTCATTGAAAATTTGCTTGAATTCTAATAACTAATTTTCACTTCTACATTTCTGCTTCCTCTATTCACTTCTTCTATAATATTTTGCAGTTTCTTCCATGATTCACTAGATAGAACTATGTCATCTGCAGATCTCAAGTTATTGAGTTATTCCCCCATTAATGTTAATCCCTACATTTTCATAATATAAATTCTTAAAAACCTCCTCTAGGCACGCTATGAGCAATTTAGGAGGAGTTAGACAGGGAGACCCCATGTCTCCCTGTCTAACTCCTTCTCAATTGGAATTTTCTCACTATCTTTATATAGTTTTCAAATGTGTTAAGATAGGATTCATTTATTATTTCCTTTGAGGGACTTTCATTACTGCTGAAGTTTCTACCGAATCAAATTTTTCTCAACGTCTGAAAGTTTCATACATAGTGGTCTGTCATACTCAGTTTATTTTTCCTAGTTGATTACCTGCATATAGTTAGTTGTTGAATGCCCGTTTCTTAAACCTTCTTGCGCTCTTGGTTGATTAGAGTCTACCTCGTTTTCTATTCGGCTTAATGTCCTCTTTGTAAATATATATTGCTTAGAGTAAACTTATTTGGTGGTAATTTTCCATGCCATTTTCGTGACTTAGCATAATGAGAAAGTTTTTCCAATCTGTTGGTATAGAGCACTTTTGCAGACATTTTCTTAAAAGTTCGGAGAGTTTTACTATTCTGCAATCTACTTCATCAATTATTAAAACAACTGTTATGTTATCTTCTTATGTTGCTTTGCCTCTTTCAATGCATTTGAATGTTCTCTTTACTCTTCTACTGTTAAGTTTGGTACCAGCAAATATTTCATTATTCCTTTTGTCAAAGTTATTTCTTATATTACAATTGTATAGGTTTTTATAAAAACCATCGGCAATTTTTTTCACTACATCTCTTTTGTTGATAATATTCCTATTTTCATCATTTGAAAATAAAATCTTTGTTTCAGATCTGATTTATCAATTCAATGCTTCTTTCCTTCTTTAGTGCATCCGCAACTTTACAATGGTTGTGTTTTCACCCTCATTTCCCATCTTTATATTATTAGGCTCTCTGTGCTCTTTTGTAGTTTTCCTTGATAATTTTTGGGAACCTTTCCACCTATATCTTGTGGTGGCTTCAATACAAATGTTGACGAATTATTACTTATTTCATCTTTATTTGCTTTACTTACATTACTTTCATCATGTAGCAAGGAGTACCTTTTTTGTATTAGTAAAGTAAATTCGTAAGCTATTTCTCTTATTACAAGAGTGTTCACTTTTTCAAAATTAGCTAATATTATCCTTTCTTAGTATATAAAAATTAATTCACACCATGCTATGGTCTCATGACTTTAACCTGTATAACACTGTTACACTTTTAACTAAATTAACTTTTTCACTGGAAATAAAATCTTTCGCTTTTTTCGTCTCTGAATTAGTGCTTCTCCATGCGCACACACAAACAGACAAACATACACAAGCGTACACACACGCACACACACACACACACACATATATATATATATATATATATATATATATATGTATATTTACATACATATATATATATATATATATATATATATATATATATATATATATATATATAGTATATATACATATATATATATGTATATATATATATATATATATATATATATATATATATATATATATATATATATATATATATATATATATACAAATAAACATCAATAAGACAAGAAATCTAGCCGTTTCCAGTTCACTCTAGGACAAGGAGCCTCAGACATGTCAGTTCCTGTCTGGGGTTTGATTAGTTTTCATTACCACGCTAGAAATTTTTGATTGGTGATGGTGGGAAATTTTCATTTGATTGCTCTCAGCAAAGAGACATAGTCTTGGTGGTCTTGACTAGTAAAACTTGGCTGATCACGGCGATACGCTATCCACGTTATGGAATCCTCACTTAAGAAGGTATTCATACATAGCCTATGCATATATATATATATATATATATATATATATATATATATATATATATATATATATATATATATATATACATATTATTTTTATAGCCTATATATATATATATATATATATATATATACATATATATATATATATATATATATATATATATATATATATATATATATATATATATATATATATATATATATATATATATATATATATATATATATATATATATATATATATATATATACATATATATATATATATATATATATATATATATATATATATATATATATATATATATATATATATATATATATATATATATATATATATATATATATATATGTCCTAATTCATGTATGTAGATGTGTCTTGTACATCAAGGTAAATGAGCTCTTTAATCATGAGAATTCCACAAAAACCTATAACTCAGTATGTTGCTGTAGCAAGATTGCATTTTGGTAGCGAAGGGCGTTTATTTGCCTTTGTGCGGTAGAGTAGACAAGGCTCTCGTACCTGAGAGAGTTATAGCTGTGTACAGTATAGTTATTACTTACGAACCTTTTGTAATAAATGAAGGAAACCCATATTCCGATGTCTCATTATCCGTCTACATGGGTCATATTGGTGTCAGGTGTAAAAATACGTCTGTTTGTGTATGCTGTGAGCGAAGTTGTTCTTTAAATGGGTGAAATAAAAGTTCAAGATGCCTAGATACACAAGAACTAACATAGCAGACGCTGCTGCTGCAGGAGATGAGAACGAAGGGGCAGTGGGATATAGCGTTCCCGATGAAGAATATAGACAGGATATTAGAACGCAATAATTGTAAAATAAGTTAGAAAATTTAGAACATTTAATGAACAGATTCTTGGTTGAACGAGGAGAGGAATGACACGCAACCACAGCTCATCCGACGTACACAAACGAAGTCCAAGCACACATAAGTGAAAGTACAAATGCACAGCCGAGTGAAGATACGCAAATTATAGTTCGAAAGTTGCCAGAACTCATGGCGAGTGTTAGGCCTTTTGATGATCAACGGGCTAACGAAGGGTTTCAATCGATTAAAGTGTTTTTGAGAGACTTTGAAGTGGGCATATATGGGTGGTCGGAAAGAGGAAAAGCTATTCAAGTAATTAGATTGCTGAAAGATGCTCCTACAATGGAGGTAATGTGTTGGCCACAAGACAGTTTAAGAAGTTATACTGAAAAAAAAAAAAAAAAAAAAACGACATTTCATTGAGAAGTATGCCTTACCTGAGGCAAGAAAGGGAGACCTAAAAGAAAATTACAAACCCAAAATACGGGAAGGTGAATCAGTTTTTAGTTTTGCAACTGGCATTTTTCGAGATTACGATTCGTTTTCTATCCTTAGTGCCAATCTCCCAGAAGGTGATAAAAAAGCAATTGCCCGGAAACATATTCACAGATTAATAAACCCGTATTTATGTGGTTATTTCTTCCATAACAATTGCTTGTTAGCAGACCTAGTGAGCGCGATACAAAACATATTAGACAGTTTGCCAGAAAAAAAATGACTGGGAATAACGGGCCCGATTCCGAGAAGTTGGCAGCCATGAGAGTAAAGTGGGGTAGAGGAGAACACAGTCAGCAGGCTAGAAGATACTGGGAGTGTGTGGGAAAGGGGCACCGTCGAGTGGAGTGCCCCACCCAAGGATCCCACCGCTGTTACACTTGTCAGGCCCATGGTCATCTATCTCTAGAGTGCTCAGCAAAACACGCCCATGGCGGGGGGTGGAGCTCTGGCACATGTACACCTCCCCCAGCCCAACATCCGAGGAAAAAGAAACAGAGGAAGGGAGAGTCGACGGAGTTCGATGTCCCCCTGCATGACATCACAAGTAGTAGCCAAGGAAGCGGTGACGACGGACGTGGCAAAGCAGACACTGGGACCTCCATTCGTAATCTCGATCTCATCCCCGCAGCACTAGGGAGCAGCGGCATTGCAGCTGAGGTCATTGGCCCGTGCCCCATATCTCATAATGGCAGGCTAGGAATGTTAGCAGTTAGGATTGACCTGCCAGATAAATCCATTCGAGCACTGATTGACACAAGAGCCAGCGTTTCAATGATTGAAAAAAGATTCTCCTCAAACCCACTGCAGTCAGCAGTATCCATCGTCCTTGACACGCCAGGAGGAAATAAACTACGCATAAACCATACAACGATCATCAACTTTAAGGTGGGATCTATGAAGTTTACACATGATTTTTTTTTGTCTTGCCCATCTTGGGATTTCCAGGAATCGAGGCTATCTTAGGAATTGATTTTATTTCATGCAATCAAATATGCATTTTTGGGGGAAAAGATACAATAATAGTAAAAGCAGGAGGGAGTAAGCTCGTATGTGGGCTCGGAGAGACTTTCAAGTAAGGTAACAGCTGTACTTGAGAGAGGAGAAGTGTTACCTCCCCAGACACTTACGAGCATATCAGTGATCCTGTGTTGCCCTCTTGCGGAAGGAACCAAGGTCGTTGTTAAACCACATGACAATTGGGCCCATATGATATTAGAGGGCTTGATGGAAATAAAAAAGAAGAGAACTGATATAACGATAGCTAATTTGTCAAAAAAAAGAGTTGTGTTGGGAGGGTATTATGTTTAAATTAGAGTTATGTGAAATTGCTTATAATGGGATGTTGGGAGCCACAACTCTAGCCAGCACAGACGAACATACTCAGAATTTGATTATGCAAGCACGAAAACTATGTCCATCAGAATATCAACCTGTAGTTAGTGACATTCTCAATAATTATTCCGATGTAATTGTAATTGGAGATGAGCCACCCAGGAGGATTGATCGATTCCCCCTTAGCATTGAAACTGGGCAGGCGGAGCCGAACAGGGCAAGGCCTTATAAGGTATTCATTCATTATAAGGGAGAGATGGAAAGGTAAATTAATAGATTAAGGGAACAAGGGATAATCGAGGAGAGCGAATCACCTTGGGCTTCTCCAATTGTAGCTGTTAGGAAAAAGGATGGCTCGGTAAGATTGTGTGTTGATTATAGGAAGTGGAATACAGTCACTAAGGATAATGAATTTCCATTGCCCTTGATCGAAGAATTACTTGTGAAGGTACAGGATAGTAAATATTTTACAACTGTTGTTTTAAAATCTGGATACTATCAAATACCCATTCAGGAAGACAGTAAATAGAAAACAGCTTTTATAGCTAACGGTCTACTATTTCCGTTTAATTTTACTCCTTTCGGTGTTAAAAATGCTCCAAGTCATTCTCTGGATAATGACAGGGGTTTTGTCTCCCTTAATTGGCCATAATGTTCTGGTTTATTTAGACGATATCATAATCACAGTGTAAACTGCGGAAGAGCATAGTAATAATATTTGTAAAGCTTTAGAAGCATTGCGACGTAATGGTATAGAAATAAATTTGTCAAAGTGCAAATTTTTCTGTAAACAGGTCAAAATTTTAGGTTATATAATAACCCCAGAAGGTATCCAACCCTGCCATAGTAAAGTAGTGGCTATTAGAACTTTTCCCAGGCCACGTAACTCTAAGGAAGTAGCTGGGTTCCTAGGGCTCGCCAAGGATCACTGTAAATTCATGAGGTTTTGGAGAGATAGCGAGACTCTTAGATGCTTTAAAGAAAACAAAACAATAAATTGGGAGTGGAAAAAGAAAGGGGCTTCAACCATTTGAAAGCTGCCTTAACTAGCAATGAATTACTTGCATGTCCTAGATTTGATCACTTTTTTTTATTGACAACAGATGCGAGTAGTGTATCTATTGGTGGCGTAGTTTCTCAATGGGATGATAAAGGCAGAGAGCGACCCATTTGTTTTTCTTCCAGGGTATTAAAAGGGGCAGAAAGGAATTATTGTACATTCAATCTAGAGAGGCATCGGTTCTTTTTATAAGGTCAGTCAACTGAGTTGCAAAGTGATCATCGCCCAGTACGTGATTTGTTTTATAAAAACCATTTGACCTCTCGACAGGCGAGATGGATTAAGAGATTGTTTTCACCACATAGAAGGTAAAGCTAACAAGGTAGCTGATGCTCTCTCTAGAGGTGCAGTAATAGGAGTAACAACTAGGGCACAAAAAAGGAACGAAGAATGTAACCAAAATATTGAAGACTCCCATCAAAATAGAGAAAATAGAGAATTGGATGTGAATTCTCCCAAGGAACAAACAGATTACGGTAGCGGTAAGAGAGAGAGAGAGAGAGAGGGAGAGAGTTGCAGATATCAGGGAGAGAGAGAGAGAGATATGAGCGTTGAAGGTGATTATTTGTGGGTGGCCGAGGAACAGATCAGGGGTGTCCAGAATGAATGCCCTGATGATGCAGGTTTGATTGACTTGGGAGGTTGGGACATAAAAGAAGTCCGAGAGGGACAGAAAAAAGAGGAATGGATGAAAAGAGTGCAAGCAGGGATTAAAGGGGAATTGAAGAGTTATCCATCATTTCTGAATCTGCCTCATGAGAATTTTTTTTTTTTTTTATAAAAAATTATATCTTATATTGTGATTACGAGAAGAGGGGAGGGGAATTTTGTGTATGGGTAGTTCTCCCTCCCTCTTTAATTAATTGAGCCATCCACACTGTTCATGCAAGTCTGTATACGGGGCATTTAGGGATTGATAAAGCATCAAGGAGAGCACGTGAATCCTTCTTTTGGTTAGGAATGAAAAAATCTATAGAAAATTACATGAAAGGTTGTTATGCTTGTAACTGTTTCAAAGAACATAAAAACGCTGTACCGGGAGCCAGAAAGTGGCCTGTGATTCTCATCAAATTTGATACAGTGCATATGGATGTGGTAGGACAATTTCCTACTGGTTTAACACAACATAAGTATATATGTGTATTTGTGGATGCATTTACTCGGTACACTCATACTTACGCAATGTTGGATAAATCGGCAAATTCATTAGCACAGGCGCTGTTCTCTTTCATTATTAGGTTTGGTTACCCGAAAAATTTGATAAGTGATAATGGTCTCAAGTTTATAAATACGGTGGTGAAATCGGTCATGGATTTGATGAAAATTTAACACTTTTCAGTGACCGCATATAGGCCTTCAGCAAGTGGCTTAGTGAAATCGCGTAAAGGAGAAGTAGTGCAAATTTTACGGTACTTAGTGGCTGATGACCCCCTTCATTGGCACGCCATGCTTCCTACAGCTAAAGTAGCTTTGAACATTGCGAATAATGCTTCGCTCAGTGCATGGACAGGATCCCAAGTTACCATATATGGTACCCATTAATTTGCTAATAATTGCCAAATTATTCAACTGAACAATACAGTACATTTATTAAATCTATTGAGGAGAGTAATGAACACCACTTAAAGGTTTTTGAAAAGAGCTAATGAAAAACACAGCTCAAAGTATGATGGTCGGTTCAAAACCGCACCAGTCAAAGTATTTGTGGGCGATCATGCGTATTTACAACGATTAAAACGTAGGAAACACAAACTAGATCCAGCGTATTTGGGTTCGTACCGGGTAAAGATGGTTAAGTCTAACACAGTTGTGATACAAAGCATTATTAATGCCACAGTGTCTCAACATCATCAGGCACACATACATGTGGTGCCTGAAAAGGTAGTTTACTAAAGTGTTCCTCCTTACCTTTGCATACGTGACATTCCTCGATTTGATGAGATTTTTTTTTTTTATTTTATTGGTGGAAGATGTGTTGTTTTTTGGGGTGATTTTTATTTATATATTTTTTGTTGCATTTTTGTTCAGTATATGCCATGCCTATTCCGGGTCAGAGTGTCCTCCATATATCATAGACTAGTGAGGGCGAGTTGCCACCTCCTCCAGGAGTGAGAAGCTTAGGGGGTTGGGGGTAATGTCCTAATTCATGTATGCAGATGTGTCTTTTATGTCAAGGTAAATGAACTCTTTCATCATGAGAATTCCACAAAAACCTTTAACTCAGCATGTTGTTGAAGCAATATTGAATTTTGGGAGCGAAGGGAGTTTAGTTGCGTTTGTGCGCTCAAATCGACAAGACTCTCGTACCTGAGAGAGTGATAGCTGTGTACAGCATCATGTGTACCTACAAACCTTTTTTGATGAATGAAGAAAACCCATATTCCGACATATCATTATCCCTCTACATGTGTCATATATATATGTGTATGAGTACTGAAGAGAATATGTAAAGAATATGCCACACTATTCAAAGTGTGTGCGCGTAGGCAAAACGAAAAATGAACCGTATCCAGAGTGAAGGATCCAATGTAGTACTGTCTGGCCAGTCAAAAGACCTCATAACTCTCTCTCTCTCTCTCTCTCTCTCTCTCTCTCTCTCTCTCTCTCTCTCTCTCTCTCTCTCTCTCTCTCTTTATTTATCTATAAATATATATATATATATATATATATATATATATATATATATATATATATATATATATATATATATATATACACACACACACACACACACACATATATATATATATATATATATATATATATATATATATATATATATATATATATATATATATATATATATATATATATATATATATATATATGTATATATATACATATATATATATATATATATATATATATATATATATATATATATATATATATATATATATATATATATATATATATATATATTATAATAACCCTCCTATCATTATTTAGCATTTCTAATTACACCTATTATTGTGTATAATTTTAGCGCCATCTATTGATTGCTGATCGTAGCAGACAGCATGAATGAAATTACCTTTTGTGAATTTTACGTATGTAATCCTTGGAAATGTTTACTTCCAAGCTCTTTCAAGTTAATACTTTCGAGTTCGTTATCCGGTGGCTAATTCTTCACTTGTTTATAGTGTTTATTAAGTGGTTATTTGTTATTATTTTGTTATATATTTATACGTGATTTAAAATAAGTAAAGTATTTGTTTAATTTTAACTTTTAATTTGATCATTCTCCTAATATATCTACTATACCTACATGAAGTGTTGCCCTCATTACTGAGAATTTATGAATGAATAGTCAAGTGGAAAGCTGAAGTTGTGACAAATTGGGGGCCTGTGTCCGGGATGTACTTACGTATGTGTTACGCTTACGCTCGATCTTGACGGATTGTGAAATTAATTTTGTTGTTTCTCTAAAATGATGGACAACGTGAGTGTAGTGTATTAGTGATATTTTGCTAGTTTATAACTGACCACCACCGGATAGTGTTCTCCAGCGCGCTCACACTTTCCCCAAGAGAATGTCGTGTTGTTACACGTCATCTTAAGCATACATCGAGATTTTGGAGGACGTGCAGGCAGGGTAATGGCATCCTAGAATTCGTCATTCTTTTAACCCTCAACTCTGTTGACTACCATCGCTTAGCGATATCTTCATAGTCGCCCCAACTTCTCGAGGTGCTTCGAGGCATTCAAAACCTCATCATAAGGAATTGAAAGATTCCTTCCTTAGGAACTTCTGCTCCTCTTGCTCAGGGTACGACCTTCGCTCTTTAAAGGATTTCGGCTTCATATTGTTACGACCACGTGGTGAAGAACTTCGTTCCACCTCGATGGATATTTAAAGGTTTATTCCTTGTTCAGGTAACTCTTGGTACTTCCAATTATTTACTTCATTCAAAATATTTTATTCAAGATTATTAGTGGTTGTGCATTATTGGTGAACCAAGTTTTCTGATTGGCATGGATTATTAAAGCCTTGTTCATTTAAGTGAATTTCTGAACATTGTAGGACTTAAGGATTAAGGAAATTCCTGTGGTTTGTGGGTGCCTTCGCACCATAAATCCATGAATGCCCTGACGTTTTTAAGTCTTAAAGCTTGCGTATAATAGTAATATAATTTCCAGTGATATTTTCCATTTTATCAGTATTGAGAGATGCCTTTTGATCTTGAGAAATTTTTAGGTGCACCCAGGGAGCACCTAAATACGTTACACGAAGCTAAAAAGGACCAGCTTCGCCAAATAGCTGTAAGGGCAAGAATATCTGTAGGTCATGCTGTGGTGAAAGCTGAATTATTGGGAAAGATATTAGATTTCCTAATAAATAGTGGTAACATAACTGAAGAAGAGGCTCTTCCCTTAAGGCCTTTAACACTTGAACGAGGTGCTGCTCGTACTGTTACTATAACTGAAGACCCAGAGATAGTGAAATTGAAACTCCAACTTGAACTGCAGCAGTTAACACTAGAAGCTGAACAAAAAAGGCTTGAAGCTGCAAATGCCGCAGTAGAAACTGAGCAAAGAAGACTTGAAATAGAACGTAAAGAAAAAGTTCTGTTGGAAAAGGAACTATCAGCCATAAGAATAGAAGAAAGGTTGGCAGAAAAACAGCTACCCGATGCTTTTGACCTTAGTAAAGCACGCAAACTCCTGCCTGTCTTCGATGAAAAAGATCCTGATGTTTTTTTCATTACTTTTGAAAACACTGCAACGTCTCTCAACTGGCCTAGAGACCAATATGTTCTCTTAATCAGAAACTCCTTCAAAGGAAAAGCTGCATATGTGGCAGCACAACTTGTCCAAGAAAGGGATTATGAAGTCTTTAAAACTGCCATATTAGATGCTTATAGTGTTACAGCAGAAGGGTATAGACAAGTCTTCAGACAAACTTTGAAGAACCAAGCTCAAACCTATCTAGAGTTTTTCACATTGAAGTTGAAGCAGTTTAATAAATGGATAGATAAGGAACAAATAACTACTTTAGAACAATTAAAGAATTTAATAGTTTTAGAAGAATTCCTGAGGCGTATTACAGCTAATGTGGCAATGTTTATTAGAGAAAAACAAGAAAAAAATGGCAAAAGGGCTGCCCTATTAGCTGATGATTACCATCTCATTCATAAACTTAAACCACATTCGTCCTCACCTTCATCTTCCCCCCAGGTTTGTACTTTTTGTAAGAAAGAAGGTCATCATATTAAAGACTGTCCTAGTCCCAAATGCAAAGCATCTCATGGTAAGGCTTCTCCTAATGCTTTTTCACAAGGACCTAAATCAGGGAATACTGCAAATAAAACTACTCTTCACTGTGCTCAACCTCTATCAGACTTTACAGCATTTACATATCCTGGTAAAGTAAATGATATTCCCGTGCAAATTTTGAGAGATGCAGGGTCATCTCAAACTATCATTAGCTCAAAGTTAAAAGATTTAGCTAAACCAACAGATCAGTATGTAACTGTGTCAGATTTGACTTGTCAAAAGATTTTACCTATTGTAAAGATTTTTCTTGATTGTCCTTATTTTAAAGGTTCAACTAATGTCGCCTTGTTGGATTCTGACCTGCCTTGCAACAACATAGACATGATACTTGGTAATGACTTGGCTCAAACTAACGGTACTCCTAGTCTTATCATTACACAGCCTGAAGTAGTTATCGAAAAAGCTTGCAAAGAGTTTTCTCCGGTGGTAGAGCTTCCCTGCCAAGTAGTCACCAGGTCTACAACCTCAACTTCTAGCGACACTGAACACACAGGTAAGGTGGATCAAAGTACCTTAGGTGAAAAAGTCCTTGCTGATCTTGTTGATATTCCCTCAGATGATTTTGTAGAGTATCAAAGGTCTGATGATAGTTTGAAAGAATACTTTGATAAAGTAAAAGATGACGTTGATGAAAGTAAGTTACCATATTTTTATTTTGATAATGACATCCTTATGTGACTTTATAGACCTTTGAAGATTGCAGGACAAAATTCCTGGCATGATAGTTACCAGCTTGTAGTTCCTTCTAATCTTCGTGCAGCCTTATTGGATCTTGCTCATTCAGCAGAGTCTCATCTAGGCATTTCCAAAACCTATAAGCGTTTGCTGGACGATTACTACTGGCCTGGTATGAAAGCTGATGTAAAGCACCACATAGAATCTTGCCATCCCTGCCAGGTAACTGGTAAACCAAATCAGAAAATACCTCCAGCACCATTAGTTCCTATTACAGTACCTAATTCTCCTTTTGAAAAGGTAATTGTAGATTGTGTTGGTCCACTTCCTAAAACTAAAAAACAAAATGAGTACATTTTAACCTTGTTGTGTCCAACTACTAGATTTCCTTTAGCCGTACCTATAAAAAACATATCTGCTAGAACAATTATTGTTAATCTTCTTAAAATATTCACCATTTTTGGTTTTCCAAAAGAGCTTCAGTGTGATCAGGGGACAAACTTCACTAGTGATTTGTTTAAGCAAACTTTAAAGCAATTAAACATCTCCCATATTTTTGCTTCAGCTTATCACCCTCAGACTAATGGAGCCCTCGAACGAGTACACCAGACCATTAAAAACCTCCTGCGCAAGTACATTTGTGTAACTGGACGAGACTGGGATGAAGACCTGGATCTACTTATGTATGTACTTAGGAGTACACCTAATGAATCGACTGGAATTTCTCCCTTCGAGATGATGTTCGGCCGCAGACCTAGGACCAACCTTAGTATGGTAAAAGAAAACATCCTAAGAGGTACTTACAAAGACCAGCAAGTAAGTATTCCGCAATACCTTCAAAGTCTTAAGGTTAAATTTGACCATGTTTATGAATTTGCCAATCTGAATTTAACTAACAGTCAGATTCGAATGAAAAACCATTACGATAAAAAGGCCAAAATTAGAACTTTCAAAGTAGGAGATGATGTACTTGTATATCGACCAGTTCCAGGAGCTCCATTGAGAGAAAAATTTATGGGTCCGCATAAAATCACTAAAAGGGTCTCTAAAAACAACTTATGCAATTGAAACTCCAGATAAAAGGAAGCCTAGCCAGTTAGTGCACATTAATCTTATAAAACCATACCAATTTGCAAAGATTTCTCCACAGGCAGTTCACTTGATAAGTAGAGAGACTGATCACTCCACTCACAACTCGAGGATAACTACTCCCATCGAGACTTCTCCTACCCCGAAAAACCTAGTACCCGAGGCAGTTGATAATGATAAACTTTTAGCTCCTCTTGAGCCAGACGAAGAAGAAACTTTGGCTCATAATCATATTTTGTCATGGAAAGATGCTAGTAATTCAGATTCTTTCTTTACTTTCACAGTATCTTGGTCATCTTCCTAAAGTGGAAAGGGAAGAATTAGAGGCTGTTCTGAAGTTTTATCCTGCAATATGTTCAGACACTCCTGGTTGCTGTACCTTGGTGCAACATGATATTGTGCTAGAACCAAACGCCAATCCCGTTCGTCAACCTTTTTATCGGGTGTCCCATCGTTTATTACCAGCCTTGAAGGCTGAGGTTGAGTATTTACTAAAACTAGATTTGGCTGCACCAAGTCAGTCTCCCTGGGCATCGCCTTGTATTTTAGTAAAAAAGCCTAACAATTCCTATCGTATGTGTACGGATTATAGAAGGGTTAATTCTTTAACGATCAAGGATGCTTATCCATTATCTAGAATTGCGGATATTATTGACTCTCTGAGTAATTCTAAATACCTTACCCAGATTGATCTCTTGAAGGGTTATTATCAAATTAAATTAACAGATAGGACGAGAGAGATATCAGCATTTATAACACCTTTTGGTCTCTTTGAATACAGAGTTTTGCCATTTGGGATGACTAATGCTCCAGCTACATTCCAAAGGATGGTCCATGAAGTTACACGTGGTTTGGAGGGTGTGTATGTCTATTTGGATGACATCGTAATTGCTAGTATCTCCTGGGACGAACATCTCGAGATCTTAAGAGAACTCTTAAAGACTCCTGGAAGCTAACCTAGTTATTAATTTAGCCAAGAGTTCATTTGGTAAGGCAAAAGTTACATACCTAGGACATGTCATTGGTAGTGGCTCCATATTACCCAAGGATACTAATGTAAAGGCTATAACTGCATTTCCCACTCCTAGTGATAAAAAAAGAACTCAAAACTTTCTTAGGTATGGTGTCATATTATTCAAAGTTTTGTCCTAATTTTGCCATCATAACTTCTTCTCCTACATGTCTTGACATCCAGCAAAGTAAGGTTTCACTGGACACAGGATCACGATAAGGCCTTCCGGCAGCTAAAGTTATTCATGACTTCATCTCCTTTGTTGCAAGCTCCTAATCTTACTAAACCTTTTTTTATACAGGTCGATGCTTGCAATACTGGATTTGGTGGTGTCCTACTGCAATAAATCAATGGGACCAGTACTTTTCCTCCTTTGTTGGAACACCTGCTGCCAGTATCTTATTACTCGGGAGCGTTCAAAGGCGCTCAACTAGGATGGCCTACCATCGAGAAAGAATTATATAGTCTTGTTGCAACTGTCCTTCATTTTCGTCCATATCTGGAAGGTGCTGCACGTGTCGTCATTTACACCGACCACAAACCCCTTACCTTCCTCGAAAGGGCAAAGCTTAACAAAAAGAAACTTCTTCGATGGTCATATATCTTGTTGTTTTACAACATTGAGATCCACAGCATTCGAGGATCAAACAACACCATCGCAGACGCATTATCACGTCTTAGACAGAAAACCACAATTCACTAAATTTGTCAATAAGATTGTCATAGTAATTTCATTCCTAACAGGGGGGAACTATAATAACCCTCCTATCATTATTTAGCATTTCTAATTACACCTATTATTGTGTATAATTTTAGCGCCATTTATTGATTGCTGATCGTAGCAGACAGCATGAATGAAATTACCTTTTGTGAATTTTACGTATGTAATCCTTGGAAATGTTTACTTCCAAGCTCTTTCAAGTTAATACTTTAGAGTTCGTTATCCGGTGGCTAATTCTTCACTTGTTTATAGTGTTTATTAAGTGGTTATTTGTTATTATTTTGTTATATATTTATACGTGATTTAAAATAAGTAAAGTCTTTGTTTAATTTTAACTTTAATTTGATCATTCTCCTAATATATCTACTATACCTACATGAAGTGTTGCCCTCATTACTGAGAATTTATGAATGAATAGTCAAGTGGAAAGCTGAAGTTGTGACTATATATATATATATATATATATATATATATATATATATATATATAATATATATATATATATATATATATATATATATGTATGTATGTATATGTATATATTTATATATATATGTATATATGTATATGTATATATGTATATGTATATGTATATGTATATGTATATGTATATGTATATGTATATGTATATATGTATATGCATATATATATACTTATACATATACATATATATCTATATATATATCTATATATATATATCTATATATTATATATACATATACATACATACATAATATATATATATATATATATATATATATATATATATATATATATATATATATATATATCTATATATATATATATCTATATATATATATATATATATATATATATATATATATATATATATATATATATATATATATATATATATATATATGTATATATATATAGATATATATATATATGTATATGTATATATTTGTATATTTATATATATATATCTATATATTATATATACATATACATACATACATATATATAT
>NC_090737.1:67756266-67776266 GCF_036898095.1 Palaemon carinicauda
ACAATAAGTATGAATTTCTGAGATGCCACTGATTCAACTGCCAGATTAGAAAGATCATTCCACAATCTGGGCCACAACTGAAATAAAACTTTTAGAATACTGTGTAGTACTTTGTATAATGATGAAAAAAGGTCATGGCTGTTAGATTTAAATGCACACCATGTACTACTACAGGATGGTACAGACCTGAGAGCAGTTGATAAGCTGAATTATGGAAATGCTTATGTAACATGCATAAAGAGGTAACTGAACGAAGCGCTCAAAAACTAATACCCAGATCACGAATAATATCAATAAAAAAGAATAAGCTTGAATTTTCTATCCAAGAAATTAAGATGAGAGTTAGCAGTTGGAGATCAGGCTGGCAAACAATACTCGAGACGATGTAGAATGAATAGATTAAAGCACTTGCTAACGTTTTAGACGTTAAAACAGATGTAAAGAGAGTAGCATCATTTGTACAAACAATAAGCATATTTTCTAGGGTAAACCACATATCATTAAAATATAGTATGAAAGTAATAGGCCGCAAACACTACCCTAAGGAACAGCAGCTATTTCATTTCTATAATCACTGTGATGCTATCTATAACTATAAAGAGAGATGAATTGATCCTGACCTATCTAACACATGTAAATTTTAGGACTTTCAGTTTCCACGATATAGATGATTAGTAAATTTGTAACACTTTACCAATAAAACTTTTCCATTAATTAGTTGAACCACAAATACTGTTGCTATAGAATTTGCTCTTCCTATGATTCACACAAAGTGAAATTTTATCTAATTATATGTATTTGTTCTTGGCCAATAATTTGAACCTTATCTCAGAGAAAAATATACGTCGATGCCTGACTGGACTATCCGACTATAAAGAATGAATATTGATTGCAATACTGTCTACACATTCTTTTAAAATTTTGGACTTAGAATCGAAATTAACCTATATCCGTCGTTATAGCTGATTGTTAAGTTAGTAGCAATTTTCTATATTATGATAATTCCATCACTTACACTTCGGTTTTCCTTTACTCAGTTAAGCCTCATATACTTTGAATATCAAATCCAATGTAGTATGGGATCCAAAACTCGTGGAGAAGTTATTCCTTTGATGAAGAGGCTACGTCTTCCCTGCCAGGAATTTGAAGACTAGCACCAAACAGAAATAAAGAAGTCAGTTGACTGGACGATCCATCTATAAAGTTATATAAGTTTATTCCACGTGACCTATTCCTATTGTAAGTACTTCTCCTGAATTGGGAAAGAATATGTACAGCATTAACTTGAAATTAACTTTTATCTTTCTTTATAGCTAGAAATTCGATTCAACCGTCTATCTTTATATCTATTTCAGTGCTAAAGTTTGAATCCTAGGTCAGGTGGAAGTAGTTATCACAAAAATTAATATAACAGTCTTCTGTGGCACATTTGAATAAGTTCAAATAATGATTGCTATTTATAAATTATCATAAAACTGCAACGTGGAAAAAAAAACTTCATAGGATTTTTGCCTCTGGCCTTCGGTTTTGCGACGCCAGGGCGATTTACCCTGAAATTTAGTAGTTTTCAAATTCCTATCTCCTCCCTTGATAATTTATTACTGAGACCTGGTATTACCACCCTATATGCAAATGATATAGACCTTCAATAACAAGATTTTTTTTTTTCTAAAATTGATTTGTTTGCTAAATAGAATTTTTTTCATTATGGTAAAAAAAAGAAACCTAAAAATCAGGGGAAAAAAATTTAAATAAAAATAGGAAAATGGGGTTTCATTTCATTGTAGTGTAATGTATTCTAAGTTATATACCAAATTTCGATGCAATATCCTCGAAAATAAAGGGGAAGATTTAATTTGAAGGTGGATACATATAGTTTTGAGATACGGGAGTTCAAAGTTTTTCTTTGTAATTTTACAGAGACAATATTGATAAATCATGATTATTATGAATTTCATGGGTTTTTTTTCTTTCGGGTGGGGTATTAATAAAGCAAACAAGTTATTTTTCATAATTTAATCATAAATGAAGATCCTTTTGCTCAATAACTTGTTTCTTTTGGCTCCTGTGAGGCATGGCAGCCACTCCTCCATCCACAACTCTCTCTCTCTATCTCTCTCCTCTCTCTCTCTCTCTCTCTCTCTCTCTCTCTCTCTCTCTCTCTCTATCTCTCTCTCTCTCTCTCTCTCTCTCTCTCTCTCCTCTCCTCCTCTCTCTCCTCTCTCTCTCTCCTCTCTCTCTCTCTCTGCACTACCGATATTACCCTCTTTTGAACTTAAAACGGAACAAATTTTCTTCTTCGTGTTGTTAGCAAGATGTTGAAATTGTCTTTTTCTCTTTGAAATGATAAAAATCTTGCCGAAAACGAGAAAAAACCAACGTAAAAATTATTATTGTGAATTTTATGTTCCTTTCTGGATATTAATAAACGAAAAAAGGGGTTATCTATCATAATTCACTCATAAACGAACATAATTTTCTCATACCTCGCTTCTTTTGGCTTGTATCAGGCAAGGCAGTCGCTCCTCCATTCACACAATTCTCCCTCGCTCAATCTCTCTCTCTGCACTACCGATATTACCCTCTCATGTACTCTTAATAGAATGAAACTTCTTCCTTATGTTAGCAGGATGTTGAAATTGTCTTTTCCTCTTTGAAATGATAAAATTTTTGCCGAAAATAAGAAAAACAAACGAAAAATTAGTGAATGGCGTGGAAACCACTTCAGTAATAACTACGTGAACAAGTTCAATAGTTACAGCGGAAGTACCCCTGGTACTGTTCCAAAGCAGATTCAATATTACCACAGCAACAATCATCGAATTGTCCTCCTTCAAGTATCGTGAAAGATATGCAGAAGGTTAATATTGTCTGTTATAATAGGGGCAAGAGAGCCCTTATCAGTAATGAATGTTGGTCAAACAAACCGAAAGCAGTCGCCCAAGCAGTTAAAGGGGTCGGCCGGCTAATGCTGCTTTTAAATGACAGGACTTCGACATCCATACTAGTAAATAAAGTGACTTACTATGAGATTCAGGGCCTCTGTAACACGATTTTTTGGACTTTGCTCCTTATCAATGCATCGGATGTAGCTGAAAGTTGACATATGTATATTTTACTACCACACAAATTTTGTCGGCATTATCAATAACCTAAACCCGAGAGTTTTAATTTTATAGAGTAAAAATTATCTAGCCGACGTCTTGGCCAGTGATAACGAGCCAAGAGTCGAAAACATTCATTACGTAAGCAATGTAAACACCTTTTGACAAAATTTTTGCCCCGCCCATCCACCAGACACCCATTCACCTTCCATCGGCTCTGAAACCCATAACAGTCAAGAATGGCTAACATGATTTGGAATTGCCCCAGTGGTTGCAAAATTGCATTTGTCTTACGACTTGCAACTTTGTACAGTCAAGAGAAAGCCCGTGGCCATATTTACTATAGCCTGAATAGATAATTATTCAGTTTCTAGTTTAAATCCAATGTTTATGGTCTGATTTGTATTTAGCGTAACATGATTATAGTACTTGTAATATCATTCAGGCTATTGAACATTTCCATTAACTATTCACTATGCCACCAAGAGAGAGAGAAAAAGAGAGATTTTATATAAACAGTCTTTATATAACTATTTTTTGTTAAAATAAGAATTTTGTGCTAAACTCTCCATCAGACCAACGGATCATCCGATATAATCTTTTTTCTTCTTCTTAGGCCGTACGACCGTGTGGCTATGTTTTGGGTATGTCAGCATTTTGTAAATAAATCACGAATAGTTTTAGGAGTTTTTTTTTGCACATCCAATGTGAATTTATAGAAGTAAAGTGAACATAATTCATTTATCCTTTTAAAATAATTACTACATGTAGCAAAAACAAATAGTAGTTAAGATGATAATGCAATGAAGGAATGATACCATACTTTATCTTTAGCTTCAACATCAGCAATAACATACCCAGTTGCCATAATTTGTCAGCTTAATGAAATAACCTATCATCTAATGTTAAACTTAATTTCTGAGAGGCGATGGCTTATTGCACAGTGAAAAAACATGACAAAGACTTTATGAATGGCGGAACGATACATAAATGTGGGTGGGGTATCTGTGCTAGCGTAGTAATACTACTGTAGCAGTAGTGCCGCAACAGTAGTATACATGAATTAAACGTTTAGGCCAACTGCTGGGATCTGAGGATCATTTAGCACTTCTTACAACTACTCGAGAAATGAGTTTTTATAGCCAGAAGTTAAATTTTCTGATCCAACAATGCCCATGATAGCCTTCAGTGTTATCCTGAATTATAACGAGGCCAAAGTGGGTGGAGCCTCATGAAGTCATCATTCTGACGATAATTATTGGTGAAGTTTTAAAGCCAAAATACGGTACCGGCTATTTTTTTTTTTTTCAGTAAATAGGTAGGTAGATAGACAATATATAAAAATTGCTTGACATCGGATATAGCAGTTATGAAATCAAGCTTTTCTACTACGTTTTTGAAAATTACCAACTATTCCCTACACCTTGGCAATCCGATTGTGACCTATAAAGTAGACTGAAATTTCTTAGGAAACTTACTTTGGGAGTTAGACTAATAATCAAAGTGTTTTTGTATTTATAAACATATTTTGTTGGTTCGTTCATTATGATAATTATCAGTGGAGAGGTTTCAGAGTGCATAAAGGTGTACTGCTTTGCTTTTATTTAAACTTTTGTGTCGTTGTTGGCAGAGGTATAGCCTTCGTTACGTATAGCCAGTCATCGATCGAGAAAGAGGAAGAAATGCCTTCATAAGTTACGTAACGAGTGCGTTCGAAACCTTTTCTCTGAGTAAAAACGTCACTTTTACATTTTAAGTACCAAATTTATTCAACCTACGTAATGCAGAATATAGTCAAAATTTATGTGTAGATATAAGAAGCGTTATATTTATGAAATTCATAGATAAAAAGTTATTGCGAAAAAACCGTGTTACAGAGGCCCTGAATCTCATAGTAGGTTATCTCCACACTGCATAGTATTTATGCCTCGGGCTTTCAGTTTTGCGACGCCGGGGTGATTTATCCTGAAATTTAGTATTTTTCAAGTTTTATCACCTCTCTGAATAATTATTACTAAAATCTGGTAGTATTACCCTATATAGACATGATACGGACCTCCAATAGCAAGATTTTTTTTTTCGAAAAAGTAATTTTTTTTTTTGCTAAATATAAATTTTTTCGTTATGGTAAAACAATAAACTCTAAAAATCAGGGGAAAAATGAGAAAATAAAAATATGAAAAAAAAAATTGGAAAATGGGGTTTCATTTCCTTGTATTATAAAGTATTTCTAATTTGTATTCCAAATTTCAATGTTATATCCTCGAAAAAAGGGAGAAGATTGTATTTGTAGGTCATTAGGTATAGTTTTGAGATACGGGCGTTCAAATTATTTCTTTGTGATTTTACAAAGACAATATTGATAAATCATGATTATTATGAATTTTATGTGTATTTCGAGGGGCACCAATAAAGAAAACAAAGTTATTTTTTCATAATTTAATCATAAATGAAGATCCCTTAGCTCAATAACTTGCTTCTTTTGTCTCCTGTGAGGCAAGGCAGCCACTCCTCCATCCACAACACTCTCTCTCTCTCTCTCTCCCCTCTCTCTCTCTCTCTCTCTCTCTCTCTCTCTCTCTCTCTCTCTCTCTCTCTCTCATTTCCTTGTATTATAAAGTATTTCTAATTTGTATTCCAAATTTCAATGTTATATCCTCGAAAAAAGGGAGAAGATTGAATTCGTAGGTCATTAGGTATAGTTTTGAGATACGGGCGTTCAAATTATTTCTTTGTGATTTTACAAAGACAATATTGATAAATCATGATTATTATGAATTTTATGTGTATTTCGAGGGGCACCAATAAAGAAAACAAAGTTATTTTTTTCATAATTTAATCATAAATGAAGATCCCTTAGCTCAATAACTTGCTTCTTTTGTCTCCTGCGAGGCAAGGCAGCCACTCCTCCATCCACAACACTCTCTCTCTCTCTCTCTCTCCCTCTCTCTCTCTCTCTCTCTCTCTCTCTCTCTCTCTCTCTCTCTCTCTCTCTCTCTTTCTCTCTCTCTCTCTCTGAGTGAGTATTGCTGTATGCTAGTGAGTCCCATTTTGTGATCCAAGAAAATCAGATGATTTAACGCGAATAACAAAAGCCTATTGAGTGCAAGATAGCTGCAAGTTTTTGTGAATAGTCGGTGATTAGTTTGAGGTCAGAAGAGTGGGATAAAACATCTGCATAGGATAGTTATCTTGTGAATTACTAAAAATCTGAACAAGATGGCAGCCTCTAACACTAACAAGGTATGAAGGGATATTACTGCAATCAGCAAGAGCAAGAGTAAATTCCATGAGTAGGCACAACAAGAACTAGATCTACTGATAACAGAGATCACAAATAGCTCCAAGCAGTGTGATGGAAAAATATTCTCAAACATATTGAAACAATATGATCCAACAAACTGGAGGAAGTTTGCGTAAAACATCATCAAAATGATAGAAAAAATTTCAAAGAAGATCCAGGTGATAAAGACACTTATAAAGACAGTTTACACCAATCAGCACATTCCATTCAAGAACAATAAAAAGTCAAATATGGTGAATATGCTGATTGATGCATTGGGAAAAAGAATGCTAGAATGATGCAATACATGTAAGATGTGGTACAGAATTCTTATTCCGCAATAATTATCAAGGAAATGCGATGCATGCCATGTACCAACGCACCCTACTTGCGCTGAAATGCTACAAAAAATAAATACTAAAGACACAAAGGTATTCTGCTCAACATGCTTAGTCTGGATAGAAAATATAATTAAGTCAAGACTGAATCTGCTAATAGTTGAAGAAGAAGAAGAAGAAGAAGAAGATAAAAAAGAACAGGATATGTGTAAGGATGCAGAGGAAATCATTGATACAACATATGCCATTCAGCAACATACTTACGGAGAAATAAATAATCAGATGGAAACAAATAATTGACCCAAGAGACTACCTAGACCTACATACTTTTAGGGAAGAGCAAGAAAAAAAAAAAAAAAAAATATAGTCTGCAATTTACTGAGAAGAGGGAATTGCAGATTTGGCGGAAAATGCTACTACAAGCATCCAAAGATATGCTATAATTATGAAATATATGGTAAATGTGAATATTTAGACGGATATGGAGACGATGCAGAGATCTCCATCCAAAAATATGCAAACACCTGAAAGAAGGAAAAGGATGCAAATTCAACAAAAAATGTCAAAATATGCATTCGGCAACCATGAGTGAAAGTTAGAAAATTCGAAAGCAAACAGACAAGAAAAATGAAAGCAAAAATGAAAAAAAAGAAAAAAAAAATAGCTGAGTATATACTGCACAAAAGGCCCCAACCCAAATATGCACAATTAGAGACAAACTACAAAGAAAGCCTCTATAATGCCAGGGGTTGGTGCAGATATGGGGATAATTGCAGGTATACACACAAAAATAAATATGAAGGCGAAAGAGCAAATATAATAGAAAAGTTGGATTTTTTAATGGCAGAATTCCTGGAAATGAAGAAAAGAACATCATATCATAACACGAAGGAAACATGGGAGTATCCATATCATCACCAATATTAGATAATGGGGATGAAATACACAGGGTTTAGTCACAATTAACTCTAAAAGGAAAATAGAGTTCTTAGAAAAACTAACCAAAATTGAAAAAATTAGATATATTATATAAAAGTGAAACATGGTATTCCCAAGAGACTGGCAGAGATGACCAGATAAATGACTTCCAAACATATAGATCAGACAGAACAAATAGGAATCAAGGGGCAACCACAATATATTAAAGAGATATAAATCAAGGAAAAGTCTGTGAAAAATACAGCAACACAGAATGTGAATTGATTGTGGTAGAATTTGTATATGAAAAATTTGTGAATATTGTAGTTTACAGAACCCCAAATACTAAGGAGTTTGACATAATAATAGAAAAATATAGATGATATATGTAGAAACCATAAAGACTGCAATATACTCCTATCCGGAGATTTTAACTTTCCTTTCGTAGACTGGAAAGAACGGATAGAAGACAGTGGTTGCATATATACATATACAAAAGAGAGTAATAGCACAGACGATAAGAGGCAGTTTGAAAAGCTTTCAGATATGCTATTAGAACATAATATGCAACAAATAAACCACATTCCAACAAGAAAGGACAATATCCTAGATTTAATATTTGTGAATGAGGTGAATTATGTTAAAGAAATAATAGTGTATAACACGGGAATCTCAGACCACAATGCCTTAGAATTAATAGTCCATTCCAAAGCAAGTGAACGCAGAGATAAACAAAGCACAAAATGATGGGAAGGGTATGGAAAATATAATTTTTATGGTAAGAATATAAAATGGTCAAAAATAAATAAAGAATTGAACAAAGATTGGAAAAATGTATTAGTAAGTGATAATATACAGGTAAATATGGATATACTGTACAAAATACTGGAGAAGATTGTGGAAAAATATTTACTAAAAAAAAAAAATAAATAAATAAACATCAGACATGCAAACCAAGAGACAGAAGTATCTTATTTAAGAAAATTAGAAAACAGGAGGAAAAATCTTGCAAAAAGAAAAAAATGTATGGAAAAAAAATGGAAATAAAAAGAAAGATAGAAAATGCAGAAAAAAAGATTATACAATCAAAAGATAATGAAAGAATGGGACTTAAGGGAAAGGGCATTTCAAAATATCAAGAAAAACCCCAATGAACTTTACTCAAATGAAAAAAAAGATGAATAAAGTGAGATTAGAAATAGGCCCTCTAAGAATTGAAGGACGCTTCATGAATAAAAAAAAAAAAAAGGAAATATGCAACATAGCAAAAATATATAAGAGTGAATTCACGCTAAGAATTGACAATAAGAATAATGAAACAGATATGAGAGAAAAAAATATTGAATATCTAACGGATGAAGATATTCATGAAGCAGATATTGTGTAGGCTATAAGCGAAATTAAAAATGGATCTGCGGCCGGGCCAGATGGAGTTCCAGTGATTTTGTAAGAAAATACTGCACACACTATCGCGAAGCTGTTTGCAATACTGTTAAGACAAAGTGTAGATATGAGCGAGATATATATTAAACATAAATTAGCATATATGACCCCTATTTTCAAAAGTGGATCAAGACTAGAGACAAGCAATTATAGACCTGTTAGTCTAACATCACATATTATGAAAGGGTAATAAAAAAAAAAATAATGAATCATTTGGTTAAGAATAAATTATTTAATATAGGTCAACATGGTTTTGTCCCTGGAAAAAGTACACAAACCCAACTGATAGCACACTATGAAAACGTATATAAAAATATGATAAATGAAAACGACACAGATGTGAACTATCTAGATTTTGCAAAAGCCTTTGACATGATAGACCATATTATATTAGAGAAAAAAATGAGAATACATAATATTATGGGAAAGATGGGAAAATGGATAAAACAGAAAAGAGATAGTGGTTGCATATGACGAGAAATCAGATGAAGCTCAGGTAATATCTGGCGTGCCACAGGGTACGGTTTTTTCTACACTGCTGTTTGTTATTATGATCCAAGACATAGACTGTAATGTTAAAGACTCTGTAGTGAGAAGTTTTGCCGATGACACAAGAATAATTAGAAAAATTACTTGTGATGAAGATAAGAACTCATTACAAAGAGATCTAAGCAAAATATATGAATGGGCGGAGATAAATAGGATGGTATTTAACTCCAAACAATTTGAATCAATAAATTATGGAAACAGAGAAAGTATGGTATTTGCATTCAGGGGACTTAGTAATGAGCCAATCACAAACAAGGAAGCAATTAAAGACCTTGGTGTAATGTTAAACAGGAATATGTTATGCAACGACCAAATAGCAACTCTGTTGGCTAAATGTAAAGCAAAAATGGGAATGCTATTCAGACACTTTGAAACAAGAAAAGCTGAACACATGATTATGCTGTACAAGACTTATGTCCGAAGTACACTCGAGTACTGCAATGTGATATGGTGCCCACACTACCAAAAGGGTATTGCACAAATAGAGCGTGTACAAAGGCTCTTCACTACTAGAATAGAAGAAGTTAAGGGCCTTGACTACTGGGAAAGACTGCAATTTTTAAAATTATACAGTCTAGAAAGGAGAAGAGAACACTACATGATAATACAAGCATGGAAACAAATAGAAGGAATTGCTGGAAACATTATAGGGCTAAAAATATCAGAAAGAGCAAGCCAAGGTAGATTAATAGTGCCCAAAACTATACCAAGAAAACTAAGGAAGGCACACAGGACATTAATACACTACGCACCAGCATCGATAATGCAGCAACTATTTAATGCACTGCCAGCTCATCTAAGAAACATATCAGGAGTGAGCACAGATGTGTTTAAGAATAAGCTCGATAAACACCTAAGATGCACCCCAGACCATGCAAGACTGGAAGATGCAAAATACGCCGGAAGATGCATAAGCAACTCCGTGGTGGATATACGAGGTACCTCACACTGAGGGACCTGGGGGAACTCAAACATAGAATAAGGCAATAAGGTAAGGCTCTCTCTGCACTACCGATATTACCCTCCTTTGAACTCTTAATGGGGTGAATTTCCTTCTTCCTTATTTTAGGAAGATATTAAAATTTACTTTTCCTCTTCGAAATGATAAAATCCTGGCCAAAAACGAGAAAAACAAACGTAAAAATTATTGTATGTCACGGAAACCAGTTCAGTAATAACTATATCAACAAGTTCAATAGTTACAGCAGAGGTTCCCCTGGTACTGTTCCAAAGCAAATTCAATATCACCACAGCAACAATTGTCAAATTGTCTTCCTTAAAGTATCATGAAAGAATACAAAAGGTTAACATTGTCTGTTATAAGTGGGGCAAGAGAGCCTTTTTATCAGTAAGGAACATTGGTCGAACCAACCAAAGCAGTCGCCCAAGTGGTTAAGGGTGTCGGCCGGCTAATGCCGTTTTTTAAAGACAGGACTTTGACATTCATACAACTCAATAAGGTGACTTAGGATATCTCCAAATAGCATAGGATTTATGGCTATGGCCTTCGGTTTTGGGACACCAGGGGGATTTATCCTGAAAATTATTATTTTTCAAATTCTAATTATTACTAAGATCTGTTATTATTACCCTATATAGACATGATATAGACCTCCAAAAATAAGATTTTTTTTCTAAAAAGTAATTTTTTTTGCTAAATATGAATTTTTTCACTACGGTAAAAAAAAATAAACCCTAAAATCAGGGAAAAAATAAACCAAAAAAATATGAAAAAAAGATTGGAAAAGGGGTTTTCATTCATTGTATTAATGTATTTCTAAGTTATATACCAATTTTCAATGATATTCCTGGAAACTTAGGAAGAGGTTTGAATTTGAAGGTCAATAAGTAAAATTTTGAGATACAGGCATCCAAAGTGTTTCTTTGTAATTTTACAGAGACGATGTTATTAAATCAGGATTATTATGAATTTAAGAGCTTTTTTAAGAGTAATAATAAAAAAACAGTTATTTTCTCAAATTTAAATCACAAATGAAGACCTTTTTGTTCAATAACTTGCTTCTTTTGTCTCCTGTTAAGCTAGGCAGCCGCTCCTCCATCAACAACTCTCTCTCTCTCTCTTTCTCTCTCTCTCTCTCTCTCTCTCTCTCTCTCTCTCTCTCTCTCTCTCTCTCTCTCTCTCTCTCTCTGCACTACCGATATAATACTCTTCTGAACTCTTAATGGAGCTAATTTTCTTCTTCATTATGTTAGCAAGATGTTGAAATTGTCTTTTCCTCTTTGAAATGATAAGATTCTTGCTGAAAACGAGAAAAACCAACTTAAAAATAAGTGAATGTCAAAGGGCTTTCAAAAATTTTCTTTGTATTTCTACAAAGACAATATTAATAAACCCTGATTATTTTTAATTTTATGTTCATTTCTTGATATTGATAAACGAAAACAAAGTTATTTATCATAATTTACTTATAATTTATTTTTTCAATATCTTGCTTCTTTTGGCTTGTGTCAGGCAAGGCCGTTGCTCCTCCATCCACACAACTCTCCCTCTCTCTATCTCTCTCTCTTCACTACCGATATTATCCTCTCCTGTACTCTTAATAGAGTGAAATTTCTTCTTCCTTATATTAGCAGGATGTTGAAATTGTCTTTTCCTCTATGAAATGATGAAATTCTTGCTGAAAAAGAGAAAAGCAAACGTAAATATCAGTGAATGTCCCTAAAACCAGTTCAGTAATAACTGGGAGTACCAATGGTACTGTCCCAAAGCAGATTGCGATAGTACCACAGCAACAATCGTCGAATTGTCCTCCTTCAAGTATCGTGAAAGACATGCAAAAGGTTAATATTGTCTGTTATTAGTGGGTCAAGAGAGCCCTAATCAGTAAGGAATCTAGATCGAACCAACTGAAAGCAGTCGCCTAAGTGGTTAAGGGGGTCGGCCGGCTAATGTAGATTTTAATGACAGGACTTTGACATATATACCACTTAATAAGGTGACTTAGGATATCTCCAAACTGCATAGGATTTTGCCTCTAGCCTTCGGTTTTGCGACACCTGGGTGATTTATCCAGGAAATTAGTATTTTTCAAGTTCTATCTCCTCCTTTGATAAGTATTACTAAGATCTGGTATTGCTATCCTATATAGACCTAATATAGACCTCCAATAATATGAAGAGTATTTTCAAGCTAATTTTTTTGCCAGATATGAATTATTTCATTATGGTAAAAAGAAAATTAAACACTAAAAATCAGGGGAAAATTAAGAAAAAAAGCAATATGAAAATAAATTGGAAAATGATGTCTCATTTCATTGTTTTATAATGACTTTCTAAGTTATGTACCAAATTTCAATGTTATGTCTTTAAAACTATGGGGGAGGACTGAATTTGAAGGTCAGTAAGTATAGTTTTGAGATATGGGCGTTCAAAGTTTTTCTTTGTCATTTTTCAAAGACAATTTTGATAAATCAGGATTATTATGAATTTTATGTTTTTTTTATTAATAAAGAAAGCAAAGTAATTTTTTCATAATTTAATCACAAATGAAGATCCTTTCGCTCAATATCTCTCTTCGTATGGCTCCTGTGAGGCAAGGCAGCCACTCCTTCATCCACAACACACACACACACTCTCTCTCTCCCCCTCTCTCTCTCTCTCTCTCTCTCTCTCTCTCTCTCTCTCTCTCTCTCTCTCTCTGCACTGCCAATATTACCCTCTTTTTAACTCTTAATAGAGAAAAAAATTTTATTCCTTATGTTAGCCAGATGTTGAAATAGACTTTTCCTCTTTGAAATGATAAAATTCTTGTCAAAAACGAGAAAAACCAACTTAAAAATGCCTGAGTGTCAAAAGACATTCAACGTTTTTATTTTTATTTTTACAAAGACAATATTGATAAATCCTGATTATTATGAATTTTATGTTCCTTTTTGGATATTGATAAACGAAAACAAGGTTATTTATCATAATTTACTCATAAACGAAGATCATATTTACCAATATCTTGCTACTTTTGACTCGTGTCAAGCAAGACCGTCGATTGTCAATCCATACAACTCTCCCCCTCTCCCCGCTCTCTTTCTCTTGCACTACCGATATTACCCTCTCCTGCACTCTTAATAGAGTGAATTTTTTTCTTCCCCATGTTAGTGAGTATTAGAAATTGTCTTTTCCTCTTGGTAATGATAAAATTCTTGTCAAAAACGAGAAAAAAAAATGTAGAAATTAGTGAATGTCTGGGCTCAAACTCAGACATGTCCTCTCTATGAAGTTTGTTGTAGGACTGATGGGCAAAGGGTGTAATTTACCCCTTAATACGTTGTCTGAGACTCGTGGAAGCTATACTGATGCCATTGTTCATAATTTATTTTACACCTAAATCTAATAATTATAGAAATTTATGATAACAGAAGAAATACTGTATTTTCTTGTAGGAAACAATGTTTATGGTTTATTGAGTTACTTTTACCAGTTACCCTATAACTATGAAAGTAAGGCGAATTTTGACAAAATATATCAAATTCGCATTCTTCATTACCCAACGAAGATCATTGATTTTTTTTCAGGATTTGGGGTTTTTCTTCCTATACCCCATACATATCATTTCAACTTCACAGAATGCGGAAACAGTAACTATCAGAAAATGACAACGAGGAGAATAAACCAGTGAAGGTTTAAATGACGAACAGGAAAACACCAGTCAGTATTGATGCATCTAAATTGTATATTTATGAAGGTATGTTAGCTCTTTTGGTTGGGAGCAAGCAGACCCTGGTAAAAATATTGCACGATGCAGTTTGTAACCATAGTATGGTGACACCAGGTGTACACCCATTGATGGAACACTCTCTCACAGGAGATTCAGTCATTTGGAAGCAATTAAGAGGTGAGTAAGTTATCCCTATTTGCCATTTGAAACTGCCATGCGAGTTGGTGACAGGTAATTTTGATTTCGCGGTAGAGCATATATTGGCTTTCGGAGTAGAAGTACTGCTGGTAATGAAGTTGGTGGAGCGCCTTTTGAGCCCGGTCCTATTGTAATGGAGAAACCATTGAAGGATAGTCCTACAACTGGACTCGAGAACGACTACTCGTATCTGTTTCCTAGTTGTGTGATGACTAGGATTATGATTGATAAGTGGCTGTATAAGAAAAATGAGAAACTGAAGAAGCAATGAGCTTGTAGTATCTCTTTTTAGAAGAAAAGGATTCCCATGATGGTATGCAACAGGCGAACTCCCGGAAGAGCCCGAGAGAAGAGGAACTGCAGACGAGCGAACAGGAAGACATAGCAATGGAGCTGTAAGAAATAGAAAACTCAGAATTAGTAGTAAGACAAGCGAGTCGGAAAAGGCTGATAAGATTGCAACGGAGTGGTGCAACGTTAACAGAGTTATTGTACCATGTGGTGGATGAGATGGAGGGGCAACAGTTTCACACCTGTTTTTGTATTAAGGATAGATTTCTTATGAGAAAGCATAGGCCCGCCAATATCCTTGGGAATGCTGAATGGGGGACATAACGTCAGATATTCATTCCCGCACCATTGAGAAGACAGGTGATCGCTGTTGCGCATGTGAAGGAACAAATGGGAATAAGGAAGACGATGGAGAAGATTATGAAACACTTTCTGGACTAGCATGCATAAGGAAGTGAGCCAGTTTTGCCGGCTGTGTCACATTTCTCAGATGGCCAAAAAGCCTAACGAGTACATCAAGAAAGCTCCCTTATATCCAATTGAAGTGCGAGGAGACCACTTAAACAAGTTGATGATTGACATTGTGTGACCGTTACCAAGAACAAAGAAAGGTCCCAAATAAATGTTAGCCTTGATCTGTCCAGTGACAGGATACCCAGAGGCTATACCCGTCAGGAACCTCAGTGCCAAAGTAATTGCCGAGAAGTTACTAGCTGTTTTATTAAGTTTGGTATTCCAAAATCGTTCAGATTGACCAAGGAACAAATTTTACGTCAAAATTGTTTCTGGGCGTGACGAAACTGTTGGATATGAAACAACAGCTATCAACTGCTTATCATCCGGAGACCCAAGGTGCATTAGAGAGATTTCAACAAACCCTTAAGAGAATGTGAAGAAAGTGCTGCAACGAAACTGGAGATGAATGAGACATCGGACTACCATTGATGTTCTTTGAAGTATGCAATGCTTATCAAGAAATCATGGGATGTAGCCCAAATGAAATGGTATTTGGACAAGAAGTAAGTAGACCAATTGAAATATTGGAAGAAGAATGGAGGGATTGAGAAGTAACAGATGGAGCATATGTCAAGAATTTGAAGAATTTGAGGGTCGGCGAAATAAGAAAATTTTCCCTAGAAAACCTGAAAACGAGTCAAAGTAAAATGGAGAAACAAATTGATACAAAAAGTAAGGACACACAGTTTGCGGTAGGACAACAGTTGTTAGTTTTCTTACCGATAAGGATATTCCAACTCACAAACAATTTCCGAGTACCATTCAGGATTTTGGAGAAGAACAGTGACCTAACCTACGTTATCGAAATCCCAGGAAAAAGGAAAAGCTAAAAGAAGGTACACGATACCTTATTGAAACCATACTTGAACGGAGACGGGACCAAAGATTTACAGGTGTGTCTGGCGCAAACCCTTCTCTCCACGGAAGACAACGACAGATATGAGCCAGAGGCGGTAAAAAAAGTGAATAATTCGTCCATTATTAGGAGCATGGAAGGAAAATTAACTCATTTCAACAAGGAGCAGCAAGAGGAGTCAAACCGATTGAATAGAAGTTTCCTTGAAATTGTCTCAAACATCCCGAAACAAACTAACTTCATGAGGCATAAGATAAACCTCAAAGCCACAGAAAGACTGTTTAAACAGCGTGCTTTTAGACTGTCACCGTATCACCGAAAAGTCATGAGAAAAGAAGTGAAATATTTGTTACAAAACGGATTAGCCGAAAAAAGTTCTAGCCCTTACAGTTCTAGCCTTACAGTTTTCCATGCTTGTTCGTGAAAAAAAAATAGACAGATGTTTCAGGATGTATACGGGCTACCAAAAGTGGCATTCGATCAATGTGGCCAATAGTTATCCATTGCCGCTCATAGGACAACTACTCAACAACATCAGACAAGCGAGGTTCGTCTCCAAGTTCGACTTATTGGAAGGTTATTATCAAATTCCTTTGGACGACAACAAAAATTTTTTAATCAGGGTTTAAAACCCTGTTTAGGTCACTTCAATACACCATCATACCATTTTGTCTAATGAACGCACACGCTACCTACCAATTTGATGGATAACCTTCTACGATCGAATGATAGAGTTGGCGTATGTCTCGATGATATTGTGATATAATCATCGACCTGGGAAGAACCTCTCCGAATCCTGAAGAAGGTATTTCAAAAGCTGTGAGGAACACACTTGGCAATTAACCTAGAGAAGACCGAATTTGGAAAGGCAACAGTTCTGCACTTGGCATTTGAATTCGGAAGAGGACAAATTGCCATGGTAGCCGCTAATGTCGAAAGAATAAGGAAAGCCTCACCCCTCACAACGAGAAAGCAATTACAATGATTTTTCGGGAGGTCAGAATTCTACCAACGTTTTTGCCCAAATTTCTCGGCTGTAGTCGCTCCCTTGATGGATTTGACTAGCCCAAGAATAAATTTGTAGAGACCAATGAGTGGCAGGAATACTGCGACAGGATAAAGGCCATATCAACTTCAAAACCAATACTGCGAGCACCTGATTTCATCCAAAAATTCCTTATATAAGTGAATGTGTCAGACAATGGGATTCGAGCTGTCCTATTACAAGAAGGCAAGGAAGGAATTCATCACCCTGTTTGTTTCATGTCATCGAAGCTGAAGAAGCATCAACGAGCCTACTTGACATTTGAAAAGGAACTGCTAACGCTAATCATAGCGATAAGCAAGTTTGAAGTTTTTGTGATAGGACCACGTATTAAAAAAGTTACAGTTTACTCGAATCACAAACATTCCCTTTTTCTTAATAAGATTAAGAATAACAATAAAAAATTAAGTAGGAGGTCATTATGTTTGCAACCATTTTGTATTAATATAAAGAATATATCAGGTAAAGATAATGTAGTTGCATATTATATATTTCCGGTTGAATCGGTGGATTCATGTCCTGAATAAATAATCTTTTTGTGGTGAGATATCTTAGGAAGCTGGTCTTGTACAAGAATAAATATTTATTCTTGTTTCATTTGTGTGTTTAAGAGATGTTTAGCCTCCTCATACGGGGGTTTTCACTCATGTAGTTTTAATCAATGTATGTAAATAACATAAGACTTTCGTCATTCATTTAATTATATTTTTCATTCAACTCAGTACATTCAAATTTAAGTTATTTCTAAGAATTAACTTTTTATTCTACACAGATTTGTTACGATGTCTGATGTAAGCTGGTTTTGGTATGCTGTATGACCCACACGATGTATGGACATGAGGGATTATATAATTTTTATATTTCCATGTGTTTAAAAAGTGCACGAAAGTTCTCGAATTTAATTTACTCTTTTTTTTTAATTTTTCGAGGAGAAGGCGGGCAGAGATAGTTGAGAGAGAGTTGCCTCACCATGTACGTTGGAACTCATCTCATATCTAACTAGTTGACAATTTGGTGCCATAAGCCTGACCCCAAGCTTCCACAACATGTCCTAGGAGGATTTAGAATTTTGAAATTTGTATATACATATATATATATATATATATATATATATATATATATATATATATATATATATATATATATATATATATATATATATATATATATATATATATATATATATATATATATATATATATATATACAGGGCACCAGCCGCCCGTTGAGATACTACCACTAGAGAGGTATTGGATCCTTTGACTGGCCAGACAGTAATGCATTGGATCCCTCTCTCTGGTCACGGCTTTTTTTTTCTTTGCCTACACTTACACAGAATAGTTTGGCCTATTCTTTACATATTCTCGTCTTTCCTCATACACCTGACAACAATGAGATACTTAACACTTCTTCACCCAAGGGGTTAATTACTGTACTGCAATTTGTTCAGTGTACTTTCCTCTTGGTAAGGGTAGAAGAGACTCTTTAGCTGTGGTAAGCAGCTCTTCTAGGAGAAGGACACTCCAATATTAAACCACTGTTCTCTAGTCTTAGGTAGTGCCATAGCCTCTGTACCATGGTCTTCCACTGTCTTGGGTTGGAGTTCTCTTGCTTGAGGGTACACTCAGGCACACTATTCTATCTTATTTTTTTTCTTCCTCTTGTTTTTTTGAAATGGTGTGTTGGGCAGGCTTAATAGAAGGGCCATGGATGCCTGGTGGTTTATCAAGAGGTTGTCTTTTCCTTTTTCTGATTCTTTTTCTTCTCAAAACCATCCTTACTGTCCTCCCTTCAGTTGAAGTGGCTATCCTGGAGGGTATTTAGCCTTGCATGGTGTATCGGCTCCTCCATGTTGACCAGTTTTTCCGACTTTTTACTATAGTCTATGGGTATCATCAATCACTTTGTTTATTATTCTGTACATATTGTTTTTGTTATAATTCTTGTTAATCTAGTTTTTAAGTATGATGTCTATTTTTTATTTCTATTAATTCTTATGCTGTCTGGAGACATTGAGCGAAATCCGGGACCAGTACGTCCTAGATTTCGTCAATGTCGTCTTCTGTATTGCAATATTCGTGGTCTTCATGCAAATATCCAAGACCTTACAGTTGCGTCCAGACAGTATGATATTCTCTTATGCTCAGAAACTTTGGTTTCTAATATGAGGCACTCATCTGAGCTCCTTATAACTGGTTTTAAGAAGCCAATAATGTTGAAACGTGATGCCATCCCTAGGGCCAGGGGAATGGCGGTGTATATTAGGACCTAGTACCCTGCTTCTCATAAGTCCTGCTATCAATGTGGATGTCATGAGATTCAGGTAATAAAAGTTTGTGGCAGGCATAACAACTTTTATTTATGTTCGATCTACCGGAATCCAGACATGGATGATTCTATCTTCGATTGTCTTCTTACCATTATGGCTAAGATACAAGAAGATGATAGAAAGGCTTCTTTTGTCTTTGTTGGTGATTTTAATGCTCACCATAGGGAGTGGTTAAGTTCTATCTCCCCTACCGATCGCCATGGCTTAAGAGCTTTAGACTTTGCCTCTGTGAGCAAATCATAAATGAAGCTACTCACAGGTCTGGTAATTGCTTGGACCTTGTATACACTGACTCCCCTGGCGTTATAACTGGTAAGGTTGGCTCTCCAGTTGGGACATCTGATCATGCCTTGATTTCATTATTAGTGAAGACTGAGCAGCCTGTCCCTGATATATCATATTCTTTTAAAATTTATATGAAATCCCAAGCAGACTGGAATGGGATTTTACATGATCTT
>NC_090737.1:67791266-67798766 GCF_036898095.1 Palaemon carinicauda
TATATATATATATATATATATATATATATATATATATATATATATACATACATATATATATATATATATATATATATATATATATATATATATATATATATATATATATATATATATATATACATATATATATATATATATATATATATATATATATATATATATATATATATATAAATATGCTGTTTTTGTATATAAAGAACAAAAAATGCTGCCGTTTGTTCTCCACTGCAGGACAAAGGTCTCACTCACACATGTCTTTATTCACCACGGAGGCCAGTGCAGATTGGTTATGTTTGGAGTCTGATCGCTCACATTGCACCAAAATCCAGTAGTAAGGGTGTCCGCACGATCTACATATACAGTATAAGGTCGGCCGGACAGCGGTATGATTTAGGCCACTTCTGCGCATGACGTCATCAACGCCTTAGGCTTAAAAGAATCCTTCCGTATTTACCTTTGTTCATTCCCTCTTTATTCATTGCTTATTACGTTATTTTCTGATTTTGATATTCTTTCTCGGGGAAATTTGATACATTGTTTACCATATCCCTCTTCATCCATGTAACATCGCTAGAGAAAATATACATTCATACATATACCAAGGCACTTCCCCCAATTTTGGGGGGTAGCCGACATCAACAAATAAAAAAAATAATAATAAATAAAACAAATTAAATAAAAATAAAAGGGGACCTTTATGAACAAAATAATCTCCGTTCGTTACTTGTATAGAAGTATAAGTAGGAAATGGTTCACAGTTTCATAAATTATTTCTCAATTTATTTACGATATTTCTCTATTACACTTTTCATATATAACTTGGATATAATTTGCAGCTTCAGAAATAAGTTATCAATTATTTTACACTATATCTATTTTACAATTTTTATATAATTCCGATTTATACTTCTGTAATCCTCTTGATCTTTTATTGATATTTCATTTTTTTTTTAAATGATTAATTCTATAAATTACACCTTCTTTTGCAAAGAAATATAACATCAAAACTCTAGCAAGTTTCGTCTGGTCATAAAGCGTTCTTATGCAATGATCCCCCTTCCCCTTTTAAGTTTTCGCTGTGGACAGCTAAAAACATTTTTCTCATCTTACTTAATTAGGAAAAGAAAGAATCTAAGGTTACATGAATACCATCTGTGTTCATTACATCTATTCAACTTTTATCATTCGCAGCAACACTGGACCATTGTATTTTTTTTAGATTAGGTAGATTTTGAAGATTTCTTTTAAATTATATAACCTCCGAAATACCCCAGTAAGTAAAGAAAAAAAGGAAATAAATTAACTATATGAGATGTAATGAAAAACTTAAATAGAATATTTCAAAAGAGTAACAACCTTAAAACAGATATTTCATATATAAACTATTTTTTGACAGCGTGTTGAACATAAAAAAAAAAAAAACATTTGCTGTGAGTTTGAACGTTTGAAGTTCTTTCGATTCAACTACAAGATTAGGAAGATCCGTCCTCCATTTAGTCACAGCTGTATAATAAAACTTTTAGAATACTGTGCAATATTGAGTCTCGTCATGGAGGAGGCCTGACTATTAGAATTAACTGCATGCCTTGTGTTACTAATAGGATGGAAGTGTCCGGGAAGATCTGAATGTAAAGGATGATCAGAATTATGAAAAATCTTAAGCAGTATGCATAACGAAGTAATTGAACGACGGTGCCAGAGATTGACATCTAGATCAGGAATAAGACAATTAATAGACCGTAAGATCCTGTCCAATAAATCAAGGTGAGAATCAACAGCTGAAGACCAGACTGAAGAACAATACTCGAAACAAGGTAGAAGGAAAGAATTAAAACACGTCTTCAGAATAGACTGACGTGTTTCTCAAATGTGAATTTGCTGTTGAGAATCACACCTACTACTCTAAATGAGTCATACATTGTTAAAGAAACATTATAAATGCTGAGATTCAGATGTTGAAAAGCTACTGTCCTTGACCTACATATAACCATACCTTGAGTTTTTTTTTTTTTTTTTTTTTTTTTTTTTTTAATTGAGCTTCATATCCTATAATTTGCATCATGCACTAATTTTAGCTAGATCTCTATTTATCGATTTGGCAACCCCATATTTACTTTTAGGCGATGGAGTTGATGCAAGGAGTATAGCATCATCTGCATATGCAACAAAGCTGGGTTTCCAGTCCAAACCACATGTCATGAGTATAGGGTATGAAAAGTAATGGGCCAAGAACTCTACCCTAGGGAAAACCAGATATCACATATACATAGTATGGTGCCCATCAACAACACCTCCTTGCAATCTACTCTTTAAAATTTCATTAATAATGCAATGAAACGACCCACCGACTCCCAACTGTTTGAGTTTGAAAACAAAGGCCTTATGATTAAGACAGTAAAAGGCAGCACTAAAATCAAGGCCAATTCTACGGACTTCCTGATCAAAATCAATGGATTTCTGTATAGCCTTGGAGATTATAAGCAGGGCATCACATTCTCCAAGACCTTTACAAAAGCGAAATTGCAAACTAGGGAAGAGCTCATTACATTCAAGAAACCCATCAAGACGTGATGCCAAAAAAACTATTGAGAAGAAGATAGTTAAAAAATGCATCTCTCTCTCTCTCTCTCTCTCTCTCTCTCTCTCTCTCTCTCTCTCTCTCTCTCTCTCTCTCTCTCTCTCTTATATAGCTTCACTTCAGTGTAGGAAACCTATGGGTTGAACTTTTTTTGAAAGACAATGTACTATCAGACACAACACATGAAACTCTCCGAAAAATATACGACTTTGGTTTCAAATTGGTAGACCTGGCCCACTCTGACTATCACCTCTATCCACAATTGAAGAATCATCTCACGAGAACGAAGTTTTACTCCAATTTTGAATTGATGTATTGTCCTGCAAAAAGTGATCGTCCCATATGTTTCTTATAATGAAGTCAAGCTTGTCAGGGAGAGAGAGAGAGAGAGAAAGAGAGAGAGAGAGAGAGAGAGAGAGAGAGAGAGAGAGAGGAGAGAGAGAGAGAGAGAGAGAGATGCTTTTTAGTCTATTTTCTCAATAACAGCAGTCAGTATTATTACAAGGGTAAGGTGTCAAAGAGCCAATCTCTAATTAACCGTAGCAATGCCAGTAATGGGTGGTTCCACTCAGAGGGTTCGAATAGGTTCTTAACTACTTTTTTTCTAGTTAGGGCAGGGATACGCTCAGCTTAGTTTACATTGTTTCTTATTGATTATTGTTAAAATAAGTACAAAGAACGACACGGTGAGATACAGAATAAAGTTTGGAGACTGCTACCCATCTCCACACACACAAAGTTGATTGATTGATCTACTTTTGGGTAAAGGTGTTTCTCTTCCATGGGTCGAAGTAGTTCTGACTTGGTAGCAGTAATATAGGTCCGTCTACGACTTGCTTGGGACAGACATTCTCGAGGGTGGGGTCTTTCATCGCTAATTTTGCAGGGTGAGGCTGAGAGGTCCTCCCATGGAATGGTGATCTGTTTACAAATGAAGAAAGCGGTAAGGCAAGTGACTAATCACTTTACTCGAGATCAGGTTTGAAGTCTTTACGAATCTGAGATAGGCTGAGTTCAGTCCAATAAAATTTACAAAGGATAATCTTGGTCAAAAGTTTTGGCCTTGGCTGGATGAGTTGCACATCACAAAGAAGGTAAGAACTTATTGAAATATTAGTTGGTCGTCTGAGAACACGTTTTCAGGGCTCGTTTAGTGGCATATGCCAAAGACAAAACACCTGGGCACATTGAAGAAAAGATATACTGGGCCTACTTCTAGGAGGCATTAACCTTACTTGGGAATTCAAGATTCGGGAATTGCACGAGGAAGCCATCTATATAATCGAGGGAGTTAATTAATCTGACAGTCTGTAATACAAATAAGGATATCAAAGTGCAACATGCTGGACTGTGATAACTGAGAAGTGAGAGGAATACAGCTAACTTTATTTCAATGGAGCAGGAGTTTATATACAGACTGTTCCGTGTAAGATTGGCAAAATATTCAAGCACAATGATTCAAGAACATACAGAATTAATCAGGTTATCAGGGCCAGGAAAAATCGATAACAATAATATACAAGAAACAGAAATATCGTTACAGTGTATAAGCATGTGTGATAGACTCATGGTACATGGCTCCCCAACTAAAAATAACTTATATGTGAAAAGGGGGATCTTGCTCTGGAGGAGATACACAAGTTTAAGGTGATCAATAGAGACTCAGTTTTCTTTGCCACGGACACTTAGTAAGAATGACTTCATTGTTCCATAGATCACAAAGAAAGGGCCCCTGTAAGGGGGTGTTAGCAGTGGCTTACTGGTGTTGTTGTGCAGTGAAAAATGCCATGTCTTGTGTAAATCTGTTGGTATGTGTTGCTTCACTGGGGGTTTTTAAGTCTGACAGCATGGAGTAAATTTTCCCACAGTATGACATAGGTGCTGTAGATTATCAGAGGAAGTTGTCAACGGAAAAACATCACCAGGGACGATCAACGAGTCACCGTACAATATCTAAGCTGCAGAGACATCCAGGGTGTCATTAGGAGTACTCGCTAGTCACAAGAGGACCCAAGGAAGCTGAGTAAATCAGTTAGCGTCCTTGCAGTGTGAGAGCAGAGCTGCTTTGATGGCGCAGTGAAAACGTTCAACCATTCTGTTGGCAGTGGTGTAGCATGTGGTTATCTGATGTAGGGTGATACCCAGAAAATCTGCTAATGATGTCCACAATTGAGAGGTGGATGTGGTACCTCTGTCAGAAGTAATATGCTCAGGAATACCATATCTTGCTATCCATACAGAGAGTAAAGTAGATGTACACGAGGCGGACATTGCAGTTTCCATGAGAATGGCTTCAGGTTAACAAGTGGAGCGATTGATGACAGTGAACAGGTAACAATGTCCTTCTGATGCGGGTAGGGGACCTACAACATCGACGTGAATGTGGGAAAACTGGCACCGAGGTTTAGGATAGAAGCCCACTCCTCAATCCGTGTGTCGATGTACTATTCTGATTTGGCATAAAGCATATTTAGCATCCTTAGTGCTGCCATGACAAATGAACTTTGCCTTCAGTAGCTGTGCAGAACAGCAAAAGTGATGTGAAATACCATGAATGACATCAAACACCTGTCAGCGCATGGAAGTAGGTATCCACAGTTTAGACCTACCAGTGCTGATGTCACAGAGGGTGGCGTTGGAGTCATCATGAGGGACATTCTCCTAACAGAGGGATGTGAAGGATGTCCTACATGCTTGGTACTCTTGATCTTTCATTGGGCTTTTGCCAAGACATTGTAATCCAATTCCAGGTGAATGGCGGCCAATGTGTTTATTGATAGGGCATCGGTAACAGGATTAATTTTCCCATGGACGTGTTGAAGGGTAAAATTGTATTCAGCCATGGCAGACTGCGTCAGACTGTGTGAAGGCCTGCACCAGAAGCATTTGGGCCAAGCGAATGACAAAAGGCGTACCTTTCAAGAAGAAAGGTACGCCAGCAATTAGCAATTGAAGATAGATTAGCCGGATTCCACCTTGGACAGTTTTCTATTAAAGATGGCCAATGGGCGGGACAAGCCCTCAACCCCCTGCTCAAGTACATCACGAATAGCAACGTTGCTGGCATCGATGGAAAGAAAGAGAGGTGCTTGTGGCATTGGAAAAGTGAGAGTAACAGCAGTTGATAGGGCATTCTTTGCATTGCAAAAGGCCTCTTCTTCAAGAGGATACCACATCAGGCCTTTCGGCTTGCCCTTGAGGGAGACGTAGAGGGGGGCAAGAGTGGTGGTGGTAAAGGCAGGCTGGAAATGATGAAGATATGTGATCATGCTCAAGAAGTCTTGCAGTGCTTAGACTGTCAAGGGCTTGTGGAAGTTCTGAATAGCTGCTACCTTCTCAGGAAAGGGGTGGAATCCTTCAGTAACGATGTGGTGCCCTAAGAACGATACTTCGTTGGTGCCAAAGGTACTCTTGTCATACTGGACTACAAGGCAGTTCTATTGTAGGCGGTCAAGCACGATGCGTAGCTGACTGAGGTGTTCCTCTTTGGAGCAAAGGAACTTAAGTGTGTCGTCCATGTAGCATACACAGAAAGGAAGTTACCTTAAGATGAGTTCCATGAGACGTGAAAAGTAGCACCAATTTTACGAAGGCTGGTACATGATTAATTGAAGGTGTGTGTACCAAAATGGTTGGTGATGGTGGTTTCTGAGATGTCTTATGGGTTCATTGGGCACTTATTAATACCCCTTCAGGAGGTGAAGCGTGAAGAAAACCTTCCCTTTTTGCGAGTGAGAGGTCATGGCGGTGATGATTGGAAAAGGATAGTGATCCGATTCTATTTGCATGTTCAGACTCCTGTAACCCCCACACGGATGCACAGAGCCATATTTCTTCAAGATGATGTATATGTGTGATGACCATGCGCTTGAGGCCTTTTGACAAAGACCCATTCTTTTTGCTTACCAGCGGCCAAAAAATCCAGTGCCAGATGTTAGAATATGGTGAACACTGTGGGGTCCCTTGACCTGATATGTCATGTTTAGCAGGAACCGTGGGGATTTGACAAAATTCTGTACAGAAAACTTCCGGGTACGACATAAGGAGGCAGGTGTAGGCATCCGTGGACATGCTGGTGTGGAGAGCGAGGTCGAAGGGGCCAGGTTGGAGAGATGTCAAGGAGTACAAATCAAAGTTGACTAATCAAAACCAACCAGTAGCTATGAAATGTGAGAGTAAGCATGCACCGAGGATTAGCAATATGACGTCAGTCAGGAGAAACTTTCAATAACATTTGGTACTTCCAAACGATAATGTCAGGGTTTCATATCCTTAGGTTGCTATCGCAGATGTCGGCTGACTTAGGCAGGCTACGTCATGTCCTGAAGATTGACCTTGACAGAAGAGAACGGCAAGCATCCGTGTCTGCCCAAAATCAAATGCCTGTGCGTGTACATGCAAAAGGAATAGGAAAGTGACAGAGGAAGCCACCGTCGCAAGTGATTTCCTACTTACAAGTTTATCGGCCACTGACAACCATTCACACATTTCTGTTGTAGCAGCCCCAAATCTGTTGTGTGTTGTAGCATAGCTGTGGCCGATGGTCCTCAGGAGGGGGTGTAGAGGTTGTTGGTTAGAGCGTGAGGGAGTGGTGAGTGGTTGGCGGTTGTGTCACTGCACCAGCACGTCATGGGGGGGGGGGGGTTGTGTCCTACCATATTCACGTCAGCATCAGTCCATGTTGAATAGTTCACCAATTCGGCAGGTGTAGAGGCATCGATGGAGGACTTGAATGTGGTGAATTGGCTGTACATAAGGGTGTTGACTTTGGTCATCAGGTTGTTTATGGGCAAAATATAAACATTAGGAACGGCAGCTCGTACAGGTTCCGGTAATCTCCGTACTCAAAGGACATTAGGTAAATTCACTACACGAGGAGAGCCGTCTGCAGCAGGTTGCATGCTGGTCAAGCCTTCTGC
>NC_090737.1:67813766-67826266 GCF_036898095.1 Palaemon carinicauda
AGGGTGTCCGCACGATCTACATATACAGTATAAGGTCGGCCGGACAGCGGTATGATTTAGGCCACTTCTGCGCATGACGTCATCAACGCCTTAGGCTTAAAAGAATCCTTCCGTATTTACCTTTGTTCATTCCCTCTTTATTCATTGCTTATTACGTTATTTTCTGATTTTGATATTCTTTCTCGGGGAAATTTGATACATTGTTTACCATATCCCTCTTCATCCATGTAACATCGCTAGAGAAAATATACATTCATACATATACCAAGGCACTTCCCCCAATTTTGGGGGGTAGCCGACATCAACAAATAAAAAAAATAATAATAAATAAAACAAATTAAATAAAAATAAAAGGGGACCTTTATGAACAAAATAATCTCCGTTCGTTACTTGTATAGAAGTATAAGTAGGAAATGGTTCACAGTTTCATAAATTATTTCTCAATTTATTTACGATATTTCTCTATTACACTTTTCATATATAACTTGGATATAATTTGCAGCTTCAGAAATAAGTTATCAATTATTTTACACTATATCTATTTTACAATTTTTATATAATTCCGATTTATACTTCTGTAATCCTCTTGATCTTTTATTGATATTTCATTTTTTTTTTAAATGATTAATTCTATAAATTACACCTTCTTTTGCAAAGAAATATAACATCAAAACTCTAGCAAGTTTCGTCTGGTCATAAAGCGTTCTTATGCAATGATCCCCCTTCCCCTTTTAAGTTTTCGCTGTGGACAGCTAAAAACATTTTTCTCATCTTACTTAATTAGGAAAAGAAAGAATCTAAGGTTACATGAATACCATCTGTGTTCATTACATCTATTCAACTTTTATCATTCGCAGCAACACTGGACCATTGTATTTTTTTTAGATTAGGTAGATTTTGAAGATTTCTTTTAAATTATATAACCTCCGAAATACCCCAGTAAGTAAAGAAAAAAAGGAAATAAATTAACTATATGAGATGTAATGAAAAACTTAAATAGAATATTTCAAAAGAGTAACAACCTTAAAACAGATATTTCATATATAAACTATTTTTTGACAGCGTGTTGAACATAAAAAAAAAAAAAAAACATTTGCTGTGAGTTTGAACGTTTGAAGTTCTTTCGATTCAACTACAAGATTAGGAAGATCCGTCCTCCATTTAGTCACAGCTGTATAATAAAACTTTTAGAATACTGTGCAATATTGAGTCTCGTCATGGAGGAGGCCTGACTATTAGAATTAACTGCATGCCTTGTGTTACTAATAGGATGGAAGTGTCCGGGAAGATCTGAATGTAAAGGATGATCAGAATTATGAAAAATCTTAAGCAGTATGCATAACGAAGTAATTGAACGACGGTGCCAGAGATTAACATCTAGATCAGGAATGAGACAATTAATAGACCGTAAGATCCTGTCCAATAAATCAAGGTGAGAATCAACAGCTGAAGACCAGACTGAAGAACAATACTCGAAACAAGGTAGAAGGAAAGAATTAAAACACGTCTTCAGAATAGACTGACGTGTTTCTCAAATGTGAATTTGCTGTTGAGAATCACACCTACTACTCTAAATGAGTCATACATTGTTAAAGAAACATTATAAATGCTGAGATTCAGATGTTGAAAAGCTACTGTCCTTGACCTACATATAACCATACCTTGAGTTTTTTTTTTTTTTTTTTTTTTTTTAATTGAGCTTCATATCCTATAATTTGCATCATGCACTAATTTTAGCTAGATCTCTATTTATCGATTTGGCAACCCCATATTTACTTTTAGGCGATGGAGTTGATGCAAGGAGTATAGCATCATCTGCATATGCAACAAAGCTGGGTTTCCAGTCCAAACCACATGTCATGAGTATAGGGTATGAAAAGTAATGGGCCAAGAACTCTACCCTAGGGAAAACCAGATATCACATATACATAGTATGGTGCCCATCAACAACACCTCCTTGCAATCTACTCTTTAAAATTTCATTAATAATGCAATGAAACGACCCACCGACTCCCAACTGTTTGAGTTTGAAAACAAAGGCCTTATGATTAAGACAGTAAAAGGCAGCACTAAAATCAAGGCCAATTCTACGGACTTCCTGATCAAAATCAATGGATTTCTGTATAGCCTTGGAGATTATAAGCAGGGCATCACATTCTCCAAGACCTTTACAAAAGCGAAATTGCAAACTAGGGAAGAGCTCATTACATTCAAGAAACCCATCAAGACGTGATGCCAAAAAAACTATTGAGAAGAAGATAGTTAAAAAATGCATCTCTCTCTCTCTCTCTCTCTCTCTCTCTCTCTCTCTCTCTCTCTCTCTCTCTCTCTCTCTCTCTTATATAGCTTCACTTCAGTGTAGGAAACCTATGGGTTGAACTTTTTTTGCAAGACAATGTACTAGCAGACACAACACATGAAACTCTCCGAAAAATATACGACTTTGGTTTCAAATTGGTAGACCTGGCCCACTCTGACTATCACCTCTATCCACAATTGAAGAATCATCTCACGAGAACGAAGTTTTACTCCAATTTTGAATTGATGTATTGTCCTGCAAAAAGTGATCGTCCCATATGTTTCTTATAATGAAGTCAAGCTTGTCAGGGAGAGAGAGAGAGAGAAAGAGAGAGAGAGAGAGAGAGAGAGAGGAGAGAGAGAGAGAGAGAGGAGAGAGAGAGAGAGAGAGAGAGAGAGAGAGAGAGAGAGAGAGAGAGAGGGAGATGCTTTTTAGTCTATTTTCTCAATAACAGCAGTCAGTATTATTACAAGGGTAAGGTGTCAAAGAGCCAATCTCTAATTAACCGTAGCAATGCCAGTAATGGGTGGTTCCACTCAGAGGGTTCGAATAGGTTCTTAACTACTTTTTTTTCTAGTTAGGGCAGGGATACGCTCAGTTTAGTTTACATTGTTTCTTATTGATTATTGTTAAAATAAGTACAAAGAACGACACGGTGAGATACAGAATAAAGTTTGGAGACTGCTACCTATCTCCACACACACAAAGTTGATTGATTGATCTACTTTTGGGTAAAGGTGTTTCTCTTCCATGGGTCGAAGTAGTTCTGACTTGGTAGCAGTAATATAGGTCCGTCTACGACTTGCTTGGGACAGACATTCTCGAGGGTGGGGTCTTTCATCGCTAATTTTGCAGGGTGAGGCTGAGAGGTCCTCCCATGGAATGGTGATCTGTTTACAAATGAAGAAAGCGGTAAGGCAAGTGACTAATCACTTTACTCGAGATCAGGTTTGAAGTCTTTACGAATCTGAGATAGGCTGAGTTCAGTCCAATAAAATTTACAAAGGATAATCTTGGTCAAAAGTTTTGGCCTTGGCTGGATGAGTTGCACATCACAAAGAAGGTAAGAACTTATTGAAATATTAGTTGGTCGTCTGAGAACACGTTTTCAGGGCTCGTTTAGTGGCATATGCCAAAGACAAAACACCTGCGCACATTGAAGAAAAGATATACTGGGCCTACTTCTAGGAGGCATTAACCTTACTTGGGATTTCAAGATTCAGGAATTGCACGAGGAAGCCATCTATATAATCGAGGGAGTTAATTAATCTGACAGTCTGTAATACAAATAAGGATATCAAAGTGCAACATGCTGGACTGTGATAACTGAGAAGTGAGAGGAATACAGCTAACTTTATTTCAATGGAGCAGGAGTTTATATACAGACTGTTCCGTGTAAGATTGGCAAAATATTCAAGCACAATGATTCAAGAACATACAGAATTAATCAGGTTATCAGGGCCAGGAAAAATCGATAACAATAATATACAAGAAACAGAAATATCGTTACAGTGTATAAGCATATGTGATAGACTCATGGTACATGGCTCCCCAACTAAAAATAACTTATATGTGAAAAGGGAGATCTTGCTCTGGAGGAGATACACAAGTTTAAGGTGATCAATAGAGACTCGGTTTTCTTTGCCACGGACACTTAGTAAGAATGACTTCATTGTTCCATAGATCACAAAGAAAGGGCCCCTGTAAGGGGGTGTTAGCAGTGGCTTACTGGTGTTGTTGTGCAGTGAAAAATGCCATGTCTTGTGTAAATCTGTTGGTATGTGTTGCTTCACTGGGGGTTTTTAAGTCTGACAGCATGGAGTAAATTTTCCCACAGTATGACATAGGTGCTGTAGATTATCAGAGGAAGTTGTCAACGGAAAAACATCACCAGGGACGATCAACGAGTCACCGTACAATATCTAAGCTGCAGAGACATCCAGGGTGTCATTAGGAGTACTCGCTAGTCACAAGAGGACCCAAGGAAGCTGAGTAAATCAGTTAGCGTCCTTGCAGTGTGAGAGCAGAGCTGCTTTGATGGCGCAGTGAAAACGTTCAACCATTCTGTTGGCAGTGGTGTAGCATGTGGTTATCTGATGTAGGGTGATACCCAGAAAATTTGCTAATGATGTCCACAATTGAGAGGTGGATGTGGTACCTCTGTCAGAAGTAATATGCTCAGGAATACCATATCTTGCTATCCATACAGAGAGTAAAGTAGATGTACACGAGGCGGACATTGCAGTTTCCATGAGAATGGCTTCATGTTAACAAGTGGAGCGATTGATGACAGTGAACAGGTAACATTGTCCTTCTGATGCGGGTAGGGGACCTACAACATCGACGTGAATGTGGGAAAACTGGCACTGAGGTTTAGGATAGAAGCCCACTCCTCAATCCGTGTGTCGATGTACTATTCTGATTTGGCATAAAGCATATTTAGCATCCTTAGTGCTGCCATGACAAATGAACTTTGCCTTCAGTAGCAGTGCAGAACAGCAAAAGTGATGTGAAATACCATGAATGACATCAAACACCTGTCAGCGCATGGAAGTAGGTATCCACAGTTTAGACCTACCAGTGCTGATGTCACAGAGGGTGGCGTTGGAGTCATCATGAGGGACATTCTCCTAACAGAGGGATGTGAAGGATGTCCTACATGCTTGGTACTCTTGATCTTTCATTGGGCTTTTGCCAAGACATTGTAATCCAATTCCAGGTGAATGGCGGCCAATGTGTTTATTGATAGGGCATCGGTAACAGGATTAATTTTCCCATGGACGTGTTGAAGGGTAAAATTGTATTCAGCCATGGCAGACTGCGTCAGACTGTGTGAAGGCCTGCACCAGAAGCATTTGGGCCAAGCGAATGACAAAAGGCGTACCTTTCAAGAAGAAAGGTACGCCAGCAATTAGCAATTGAAGATAGATTAGCCGGATTCCACCTTGGACAGTTTTCTATTAAAGATGGCCAATGGGCGGGACAAGCCCTCAACCCCCTGCTCAAGTACATCACGAATAGCAACGTTGCTGGCATCGATGGAAAGAAAGAGAGGTGCTTGTGGCATTGGAAAAGTGAGAGTAACAGCAGTTGATAGGGCATTCTTTGCATTGCAAAAGGCCTCTTCTTCAAGAGGATACCACATCAGGCCTTTCGGCTTGCCCTTGAGGGAGACGTAGAGGGGGGCAAGAGTGGTGGTGGTAAAGGCAGGCTGGAAATGATGAAGATATGTGATCATGCTCAAGAAGTCTTGCAGTGCTTAGACTGTCAAGGGCTTGTGGAAGTTCTGAATAGCTGCTACCTTCTCAGGAAAGGGGTGGAATCCTTCAGTAACGATGTGGTGCCCTAAGAACGATACTTCGTTGGTGCCAAAGGTACTCTTGTCATACTGGACTACAAGGCAGTTCTATTGTAGGCGGTCAAGCACGATGCGTAGCTGACTGAGGTGTTCCTCTTTGGAGCAAAGGAACTTAAGTGTGTCGTCCATGTAGCATACACAGAAAGGAAGTTACCTTAAGATGAGTTCCATGAGACGTGAAAAGTAGCACCAATTTTACGAAGGCTAGTACATGATTAATTGAAGGTGTGTGTACCAAAAGGGTTGGTGATGGTGGTTTCTGAGATGTCTTAATGGTTCATTGGACACTTAATAATACCCCTTCAGGAGGTGAAGCATGAAGAAAACCTTCCCTTTTTGCGAGTGAGAGGTCATGGCGGTGATGATTGGAAAAGGATAGTGATCCGATTCTATCTGCATGTTCAGACTCCTGTAACCCCCACACGGATGCACAGGGCCATATTTCTTCAAGATGATGTATATGTGTGATGACCATGCGCTTGAGGCCTTTTGACAAAGACCCATTCTTTTTGCTTACCAGCGGCCAAAAAATCCAGTGCCAGATGTTAGAATATGGTGAACACTGTGGGGTCCCTTGACCTGATATGTCATGTTTAGCAGGAACCGTGGGGATTTGACAAAATTCTGTACAGAAAACTTCTGGGTACGACATAAGGAGGCAGGTGTAGGCATCCGTGGACATGCTGGTGTGGAGAGCGAGGTCGAAGGGGCCAGGTTGGAGAGATGTCAAGGAGTACAAATCAAAGTTGACTAATCAAAACCAACCAGTAGCTATGAAATGTGAGAGTAAGCATGCACCGAGGATTAGCAATATGACGTCAGTCAGGAGAAACTTTCAATAACATTTGGTACTTCCAAACGATAATGTCAGGGTTTCATATCCTTAGGTTGCTATCGCAGATGTCGGCTGACTTAGGCAGGCTACGTCATGTCCTGAAGATTGACCTTGACAGAAGAGAACGGCAAGCATCCGTGTCTGCCCAAAATCAAATGCCTGTGCGTGTACATGCAAAAGGAATAGGAAAGTGACAGAGGAAGCCACCGTCGCAAGTGATTTCCTACTTACAAGTTTATCGGCCACTGACAACCATTCACACATTTCTGTTGTAGCAGCCCCAAATCTGTTGTGTGTTGTAGCATAGCTGTGGCCGATGGTCCTCAGGAGGGGGTGTAGAGGTTGTTGGTTAGAGCGTGAGGGAGTGGTGAGTGGTTGGCGGTTGTGTCACTGCACCAGCACGTCATGGGGGGGGTGGGTTGTGTCCTACCATATTCACGTCAGCATCAGTCCATGTTGAATAGTTCACCAATTCGGCAGGTGTAGAGGCATCGATGGAGGACTTGAATGTGGTGAATTGGCTGTACATAAGGGTGTTGACTTTGGTCATCAGGTTGTTTATGGGCAAAATATAAAAATTAGGAACGGCAGCTCGTACAGGTTCCGGTAATCTCCGTATTCAAAGGACATTAGGTAAATTCACTACACGAGGAGAGCCGTCTGCAGCAGGTTGCATGCTGGTCAAGCCTTCTGCCTCACCAACGGATGTTGAGAGATCTGAGAAAGTTTTTCTATGTTAGCGGCTGGCGATGGTGATTACTGCTCTGGTAGGTATGATCTGAGGGCACCATATGTTATTGGGGTGTACTCTTGCTCGCACAGCCAATCCTTGAGGATCGCTGTAAGAACATATTCTGTTTTGGTGATTGACTGAGTCATGCTCTTGATGCGAAACTGGACTTAAGCACGCTAGAACCAGGCGAACGCTTCTTTGGTGGCAAAAGAGGGTAGTTCCAGGGGCATGCCGTTGATAGTAGAGTCAGTGTCTGAGGGCGACATCATCAGACCAGTACAACACAGCAGTAAGGGGGAAAGCAGAAGGGAGCTAGACACTCTGGTGATCACCAATATGCAATTCGCCAGTTAGGTGATATCTGAGAACCGAAATAAATGCAACTAGATTTATTTCGACAGAGCATGATTTTACATTGAATCCATTTTGAGCGAGAACGGCACAAAAATTCAAATACAATGATTCAAGAACATACAGGCTTCAACAGGCCTTCAGTGTGAGGGGAGACCGATAATGATAATATGCAAAAAACCCTTTTGTCTGATGTGTTTGACAGAAAGCATAGTGATCAAAAACTCGAATTTCCTCATTCATGTTTTCCTGACGCTAAACTAACTAGTTTAGCTTTTCAATCTCTGTAAATTAAAACTCTGTTTTTAGACCTTGATGCTTATGGAGGTGTAGACCCTGAGTGTATTCTCCCTCTGTTTTTATAAAGGCTGCAGATTTCTTAGCTACAAAGTTATCTGTTATTTTGCGCAAGTTAGCAAGAAGAGGAGCTAATAGCACTTGGAGAATTGATATGGTTACTCCAATATGTAAATGTGTTTGTGATAGCTCAAGTCCAAATGATTACCGCCCAACTTCCATAACTCCCATATAATCTAAAGTTTTTGAACGTCTTTTGGGAAAACGTCTTAATAGGTTTGCTGAAGATAATCATCTGTTCCCTTGTTTGCAATCTGGTTATTGCACAGGCCTTGGAACATGTGATATCCTTCTTACGATATCAAATGATGTACAGAAATCCCGTGATTGTCATCAAGAAGTTCGTATGATTGGCCTTGATTTTAGTTCTGCTTTTGACCATGTTAATCATGAGGCCGTTGTTTTGAAACTCGAAAGGTTAGGAAGGGGTGGGTCATTTCTTAGCATTATTATTGAATTTCTAAGTGATAGATCTCATTTAGTTGTTGTTGATGGACACCATAGTGAGTATAAGAATATAATATCTGGTTTTCCACAGGGTCACTATCCATTACTTTTCATGTTATATACAATGGCATGGGGTTTGGCGTAAAATACAAGCTTGTTGCATATGCAGATGATGCTACTCTCTTTGCATTATTTCCATCTCCTTAACATAGATCTGGGGTTGCTGAATCTCTCAATAAAGATCTAGCTAAAATTAGTGGATGGTGCAAATTAAGGGGCATGAAGTTGAATCCTAAAAAGACTCAAAGTATGATTGTAATTAGGTCAAGGACAGTGGCTCCTCAACATGCGGATCTCAGCAATTATAATGTTTCTTCATCTTTGTATGTCTCTTTTAGAATTTTAGATGTTATTCTCGACAACAAATTACTTTTAAGAAACGCATTAGGTCAGTATCTTCTTCAATTGCACAAAAAATTTGCTTTATGAGAAAGTCTCTTAAGATTTTTAGTGAACAATCTATTCTGAAGAAGTGTTTTAATTCTTTCATCCTACCTTGTTTCAAGTATTGTTCTCAAATCTGGCCTCCAGCTGCTGATTCTCATCTTAATTTGTTGGGCAGGAAATTAGGGTCGATTAAATTTCTTATTCATGATCTAGATATTAATCTTTGGCACCGTCGTTCAATTAGTTCATTATGCAAGATGCATAATATATTTTATAATTCTGACCATCCTTTTCATTCAGATCTATCCCGCCAGTTCCATCCTGTTCGTAATACTAGGTATGCAGTTAATTGTCAGGCCTTCTTCATCATAAGGCTCAATACTAATCAGTATTCAAGAAGTTTTATTGTACCTGTGACCAAGTACTATGGAATGATCTTCCTAATTGGGTAGTTGAATCAGTAGAACTTCAAAAGTTGAAACTTGCAGCAAATATTTTTCTTATGTTGAACAGATTGACATAAGTCTTTTTGTAGTCTATATATTGATTATCCCGTTTAATGATAATGTTTTTTTTTTTAATATATTATTTTAGATTTTCATTACTTCTTGTATCGTTTATTTATTTCCGTGTTTCCTATCCTCTCTGAGATATTTTTCCCTGTAGAAACCCTTGGGCTTGGAGCATGTTGCTCTTCCATCTAGGGTTGTAGCTTGGCTAGTAAAGATATTAATAATAATAATGACAGAAATGCCGTTATAATGTAAGAGCGTGTGTGATACACGTGCGGTACAATGTATAGACGAAAGAATGATTGAGCAGTTATTCATTTTGATACTAAACACGGATATATGGGGCTAAAGATTATAGACATCCACTTCCCTCTATATCGATTAATATAAGGGTGGTAATACTTATGAATAGGACTTAAATTTTGTTAGTAGCATATGTTTGGAAGCTAAGTAAGTACATATTGATAAACATGGTTGAACATTCAAGGTTAATCAAATGAATACTTATCATGTGAAAATTTATATTATTTCTAAAATTGTTCAAAACCTCTGTAGGATTTCAAACACTTCATTTCACAAAAGAATTGTGTAGCCCTTTTTCCTAATAAATGAAATTGCATTTACGTATAATTCTTACGGTAAGTAGCCATTTTTATGACATCATCAAAATTATATGTAACAGGATCAGGGTGCCACCATCACTATTATTCATCTGCAGGTATGTCTTTTGTTAAATAAAACTATATATATATATATATATATATATATATATATATATATATATATATATATATATATATATATATATATAAATATATATATATATATATATATATATATATATATATGTATATATATGTATATATATATATATATATATATATATATATATATATATATATATATATATATATATATGTTTGTGTGTGTGTCTGTGCACACACACATTATATATATGTACATATATATATATATATATATATATATATATATATATATATATATATACATATATATATACATAGATATATATATATATATATATATATATATATATATATATATATATATATATATATATAAATATATATATATGAATGATAATTTATTACATTTACTTTTGATTTTTATTTATTCACATAAGACATAAATACCTCTTAATATTGAATTAACTCTGCTAGTGATCAGAGACCCAAAGGTTAATTAGCTTTACGATAAGAGCATCTGGTTGGCTACTGTTTCGAACCCTTTAAAGGTTTAAAGACCGCTTAGGAATGGCAGAGGCAAGGGAGAGTCACATTGCCCTAGCAAGCAGAACAATACCCCAGAGACTGAAAATATTTATATATGATCAGTGACCATGCTCCCTCTCCATCCAAGCTAGGACCAGGGAGGTCCAGGAAATGATTGCTGATGAGTCGGAAGGGGATCCTATAGGCTCCCTCAAACACCTAAACCATAGCTCATAAGGATAGTGAGGTTGTCGGCACTAAAGGAACTAACGAGTTTGAACGTGACTCGAACCCCAGTCTGGCGATCACCATTCAGGGACGTTACTAAGTAGGCCAGGACAACTCTTAATAAGTCGAAGATTATGGGAGTTATATCCGGGCTAACAAGATTAATTTTAAAGCAGAAAAAGCGTTCTCTAGTTAATATGAACACAAGTAAAGTAACAAAGAATGAATGGATACAACTGACACAGGGAAATACAATCATTGGCACAGATGAAACAAAGTATAAGCACATGCGGATAAGATAAAGGAAAACAATAAAATCACGAAAGATAAAGAAAAATATCAAGATTATGCATACAGATAGTGAAAATAGTACTGAAGTCAAAACAGAACTCGGCAGTGATGTAAAAAAAAATAATAAAAATAAAGAAAAAAAATGACAGGTACTGCCAACTACTAACAGAGAGCCATTAATAAAACCCCTTCACTGCAGTTTGTGTAACAAAATCTAGTACCAGCGAACACCATCTACAGAATGAAATATAAAACAACCTTATAAGTCTTGCAGAAGAATATGCTACTCGACACATCATATACAATGAGGAAAGTGGTGGACATGTAAATGACAGGAAACAACCCGAGTCCAATTCTAAGAACCCTAATAATAATAATAATAATAATAATAATAATAATAATAATAATAATAATAATAATAATAATAATAATAGATGGAACAGAGTATAAACATCTCATGCTTATAGAAGGAAAATCATAAACCACCTAAAGTTAATGGAAAAGAATAGAGGAGAATACAAGCAAAGAATCAAATCTTAACTCTAGAAGTTTGGTAAAGGCTATAAACACATGGGCAGGGCCAGTAATCAGGTAAAGTGCTGAAATAGTAGAGGGGAAGAAGTCAGAGCTATACACCATGCAAAGAAAAAAAGAGAGAGGTAACAAGCATGTACCAAGCACTACACTCAAGAACGGATATTGACATATTCTATATACCGTGCAGTGAAGGATGAAAATGACTCATTAGTATAGAAGATTGTGTCATTTTCGAAAACAAAGCACTAGGACCGTACCTTAAGAACAGTGAAGATGAATGCCTAAAGGGTGCATGGGAAGAAACTTGAAAAAGGAGGATGAAGACCTGGAAGTTTATAAGAAGAAAACAGAATAAAAGAGACTAGAAGAATGGAAAAGCATCCCGATGCATGTTAAATTCTTAGCACAATGTTAAGAATTGGTCATTAAGGAAATAGGAAAGTGGCTACAGAGAGAAGACTTTAAGAAGAACACTGTAGGGATGATAATGGCAGCACAGGATCAGGTCTTAAGAAGAAGATATATTCAACGAGCAATGGACGGAACTAACATCTCGTCAATGTGCAGGACATGTATGGTTTAAAGAAGAAACCATCAACCACATCGGCAGTGAGTGTTCATCACTTAGCCAGAATCCATACATAAAACGACACAATATACTACAGTGGCTGAATCTCTCTATTTGCGAAAACAATGCAACAAAAAATGGTACGAACACCAAATACAAGCGAATACAGTATAAGGACGGACAGTGTGATACAAGCACATCGACCACACATCACTGTGGTTGAAAAGACAACGAAAAAAGTAACGGGGTCTCAGGAGTGGAAGATAAGGTGAGAGAAAAAAATAGGAAATTACCACGATTTACGA
>NC_090737.1:67841266-67846266 GCF_036898095.1 Palaemon carinicauda
CTTACTTCTCGTCCAAACACTATTTCATTCAGGCTATATCTCATGCTTTCTGGATAAGTATTGTATACCTCAAATTACATCAACGGTAGTCTGAGGTCCCATTCATTTTCTGTTTCATTGGAGTACTTAGTTAACATACTCTTTAGGGTGTAATGAAATCTCATTAATGCACCTTGGGTAGTAGACAGTTTTCATCTCACATCCAGTAGTTTCATCAAGTCCAGAAATAATTTTGACATGAATTTCATTCCTCGGTTACTTTGAACGATTCCCGGAACACCAAACTTTGTAATATAGTACAGTAACTTTTCGGCGATTATTTTGACACTGATGTTCCTGATGGCTATGGGTTCTGGGTACCTCGTCACTGGACAAATCAAGGCTAACATATATTAGTGCCCTTTCTTCATCCTCGGTAACAGTGCCACAATGTCGAACTACCTTGCTAAAGGGTTCTCCTCGCCCTTCAACTAGGTGTAAGGGGGCTTTCTTGGTGTACTCATTAGGCTTTCCAGCTATCTGACAAACGTGACATGCCCGGCAAAACTGGATCACATCCTTATTCATGCCAGGCCAGAGAAAGTGTTTCTTAATATTCTCCATCGTCTTCCTTACTCCCATGAGTCCTGTGTCATGCGCTAACCCGATCACCTGTCTTCTCAATGGTGCGGGAATCAATATCTGATGATATATCCCCTATTTGGCCTTCCGAGAGATATCGGCAGGTCTATGATTTCTCATAAGCAATCCATCCTTGATACAATAACAGATGGGACACTACTGCACCTCCGTCTCATTCACCACATGGTACAATAACTCTGTTAACGTAGCATCCTTCCGTTGCAATCCTATCAGCCTTTTCCTACTTCTAATGGTGAGTTTCTATTTCTTCCAAATCCATTGTTTCTATGTCTTCCAGTACACTTGTCTGTTGTTCCTCTTCTCTCGGGCTTTCTCGGGAGCTTTTCTCTTGCGTACCTTCAAGGGAAGCCACTTTCCTCATCATTTTCCTAGTCGTCCCACAACTAGGAAACAGACACAGGTAGTCTCCCTTGAGTTCATTCGTAGGACTATACTTCCATAGTTTCTCCGTTACAATGGGATGAGGCACAAATGGCGCTCCACCTACTTCATTACCCAGCAGAACTTCTACTCCATCTACAGCCAATGAATCCTTTACTGTAAAATTAAAACGACATGTCTTCAGCTTGCGTGACAGTTTCAAAGGGCAAATAGGTGTAACCTCCTCACCTCCTATTCCCTTCAAAATGATCAAATCTCCAACGGGTATACACTTCGTGTCACTACACTATGGTTACAACCTGTGTCACACAATATCTTGACCAGGATCTACTCTCTCCAATCTAGAGTGGCTAACATACCTTAATAAATCTATGGTTTAAGTGCATCCACGCCGTTTGGGGTTTGTCCTGTTCATTGTGTAAATGTTTTCTGGTGTATTTTCCTCGTTGTCCTTTCCCGTTTGTTTCTTCGTCTTCACATTCTGTGATGTAGAATTAACTTTAACCACTTGGGCAACTGCTTTCGGTTGGTTTGACCAACATTTCTAATTAATATGGCGTTTTTGCCACACTTATGACAGACAATATTAATGTTCTACCCGTCTTCCATAACATCTGAAGGAGGACAATTTGACGATTCTTCTTGTGGTACTATTACATTCTGCTTTAGAACAGTACCAGGGCTACTTCCGCTGTAACTATTGAACCTGTTCACATAGTTATCACTGAACTAGTTGCTATGGTTCGGCGAATACTTGACACTTGGTTGGAACGATGGTTGAAGCCTCATACCTGAGGAGGGTTTATGTCTGATAATATTATAATCTTCACTCAGCAAAGTGGCTTTATTAAGTTTATCCACCTCTCTCTCTCTCAAGTAAGTTTGAATATGTTCAAGAATTCCTCATAAATATTGTTCCAGTACTATCAATTCTTCTAAATCAGCCATCTCTCTCTTTGGCCTACTCTTGCCATCTCTAAAAACATCGCCATACCTGATAAGCGTAATCCAGGACAACAATTTTCTCGTTCTTCCGCAAACTTCGGAATGTTTCATTATAATATGCAGGGGTCATTTCATACACTTGCAGCATGGTCCTTTTAACTTCTTGATACTCCTTCTTCTTGTCCTGAGACAAGGCCAGATATTCACAGGGTCCTTTTCCAATAATAACACTCTGCATTGTGTTAAGCTATTTATCTTCTGGAAATTCCATCATTTATAGGACTGTTTTAAAATGATCAAAGAATTCGTCACAAGCTTTTGGTGTGAAATTTGGAATTAACCTTTGCACATTCGTAACATTATACACAGAATCGTGCATAGCAGGGGCCACCTCTGTCTGAGATGCTGACCTTGCACGAGCCTTCAACAGTTCCAAATCCTTGCGTGTCTTGCTTCTTTTCTCTCTCTCTCTCTCTTTTCCTGTCTGTCAATATCTCTAGCCTCCATTTTCCTAGCATGTCTGGCAGTTTCTCTTGCCTCTTCTCTCTGTCTTTCTTCCTGTTTTATCATCATCTTCAACTAAATCAAATTTTCTTCCGTTCCAATTCATCGAATCTCAGTCTCTATATTCCTTTCTGCTTTCATTCCTTCAGTTCTTCGCTCAACTGATACTTGCTTCGCTACAAAATCTGCTTCAGCCTTCTCCAAAAGCTCGCAAGTTGCTACAATACCTTCTTTTGACAAATTTCCCGAATTCATCAACGTTTCTAAGGCTAGACACTTGATTTGGGCTTTAATATTTCCGCTTGTTGCATGGCCATAGTGGCCATACAACATGCAACTTACCATTAAAATAGAGCCCCTGAGCTTTAGTTATATTAGCTTCTGACAATTCCTGAACAATTGAGTTTTCCAAAAACTCATGTATATTTAGCTGTGCCATCTTATACTTTACCAAAATTTATACATCTCCCAAAAATACATTCTAAATATACACACACTCCTATCAACACTAAACTGTTCAAACCTTAAATAATAACATGGCCCTGTTATCTTCAATATTTAAAACAGACTCGCTTGATCCTAAGGTCTGGGCACCAACTATATATATAACAGCTGAGAAATTACTTAAATTGCCGAGCTCCAAAAGTCACCGGCTTCAATTTTACATGAATCTGTTGCACTAGAAAAAAAAAAAACCAAGCTCCGAGAATATTATGCAACTCACAGATGGCTATATATATCAACACTGAATATCCAAAGATCTCTTATGTTACACTCAAATAAAACTGGGTGATTAGTTTACTTTAACTATTCTAAACCAACCTTTTACGTCGGTTCTTAATCAAGGAATGCGAGTGAAGCACTGAGTAAAAATATTGGTGATCGGAATAATACACACTTTACCCAAAAAAAATATACATATATTCTCTAAAAAAGATAACAGCAATTCACAAGATTCTAACACGAAAAAATAAATCACTTGAAATATTAAATCTGAACTAAATCTTAGACTAAGATGCAAGAAAGACACTTGGAAAAAATTATACAATTACTTGTTGCACTGGAAATTCATTTATAAGAATATTTAATTTTGATAATTGATGAAAAGAGTTAACACTTTAACACTCAAATGAACATGCAATATTGAAATTTACGTATATGTAACTGCTACACTTACGTCTTTTGGTTCACACAAGGTTGCAGAGAGGTTAGGCAAAAATTTTAGAAACGGGTGCCTTTTGTAAAGTTTAAAAACCTCGTTGTTAGGTTCGCTTGAGAAAGTTTGTATTTGGCGATTAGGCTCTCCCTGAAAGCTTTCATGTACGCCACTAGGTCCAAGTTATTAAGAAGAGAAGGTTTGTCTAACATCGGTACTAGGGTGGAGGTGGAAGCTGGAGCTTGAGCAACAGTAATGGGGGAACAAACTAAAAAGGCACTGGGAGCTGTACTCACCTGACGTACATCCAATGTCTCTCCTGAGGCTTCCGTGATCAGCAGGATCCTCTCCCTCTCTGACGACACAGAAGTAGTCAATATGTTGTCGGCATCCAGGCTCATGACTTGCAGAGCGTCCCAGACTTCATCATCCTCCGGTAACTGGTGACTAAACACAAAGGTCACCTCAGCCTAGGGAAAGAGGGTTTCTCAGTTCCAGAGCAGGAAGATAAGGGGTACCTTGTTGATACCTCTTCTGGAAGCCTCTTTCCCAGTGTTGGAGAATCCTCTGTCTTCGATCTCGAACATCCCAGGAGACGTCGGTGGCATATAAACCGGTTTGAAGGAGAACCGTGCAAACCTGGTAGTTGGAAGGTTTCCAGATTGCAATAGATTCATTTGAAACATGACAATCGGCTTTTTTTCCTACAAGTATTGTTTCCACAGGGCAACTTGACCCGCCTGATAAAAGGTGACTGTTGAACACTCAATTTCATCTGTGACCTGTAAAGATAAGACATTTCAATGTGTACATATCATTATAAATCATATCTTTTTGAAATTAGTGGAACAAACACATCCTAAACTAAATAAACCTACCGCCTAAAGAATGGCTAAGATTAAGTATAACATGAAAACATGCCAAACAGCTTAAAAATCTGTAGTGATTTACCAAACAATATATAATGACGGTGAGGTAGGAATATGGCGGAAAAGATCACATCAAAGGGAAACCAGAACCTCCAGAGTAGGTCTATCAGAACAACATAAGAAGGCATGTTCACTCATCATACTGCCTAGACCAACAACTGCTGACCCCAAAGCAGCGGCAGCTATTTATAGTAGCCAGTAAAAGACTGACCTGTGAATACCCCAGACATGTCGACACAAGGCGGCAGACGCATTTTGAAGTCGACAGGGGGAGAATGAATTGTTGCATAGGGAAGTATCCACACTCAGGGGAAGTACAAGAAAGAAAGGTAGCTAATAAGTGAACCTCCCAAGGCCTAATTATTATCATTAACTTATGAAAAGCGAGTGTGCACCCCATAAGATAATGAGAGCCGTAGAAGACAACCAGGGCATTAAGAATT
>NC_090737.1:67853766-67858766 GCF_036898095.1 Palaemon carinicauda
ATAGTTCATTTTGTGTATATATTATGCTTGTATCTTCGCTCTTCCTTCGCACTAAAACGAACCTGAATAAACATGCCTGTTTCTCTCACCGGTAAAGGTGTCAGTTTTGAACATCAAATTCCTGTTCCATTGAGCTTTTGTATATAAAGGAGAGTGTTCTATAATAAAACTCACTCAGTTGCTTTCATCCTGTCTTTGAGTCACAACCTTCTCTCGGCCCATCACAGTTCTTTCTTTGTGAATTCACTCTTTCACAATACATAGATCCATATAATCTATTAAGGGGCCCGGCCGGTATACAACGAAAAACACAAAATCCTGAAAAATTTCCCTGAGCTTCGTACGGGAAAGGAGATTGCATATAGAAAAATATTTGGTCAATAAGCAGAAAACATTGATCCCTGCACAAAAAAAGGCAGTATTTCTTCTGTTATTTTAAATTTTCACAACTATTACATTTTATTATTAGAGAAAAATTTTTTGAGCAATGGCATTTGTATAGAATATATGTCACAAGACAAAGTATTACACCTTTCGCCCTTCAGTGCTAGCACAAACCTTAGGGAAAGTACATGTTTGAGTTTGACCTCTGACATTTGATCGCTTTTACATCTGCTTTTTTTTGGGGCGGGGGGGATAGAATTTCATCCTGCCAAGTAGGAAGAGATAATTTCAACATCTCGATAACATAAGGAAGAAAAAAAATTGGCTGTAAGAAGAGGTCAGAAGTAAGTAATATCTGCAATATAAGCAGAGTTGTTGAAGGATGAAGGAGTGACCATCTCGCCTGCCCAGGAGCCTAAAAAAGCAAGAGATTGACTAAAGGGATCTTCATTTATGTTTAAACTATGATAAAAACATTCCTTTGGTTTTTAAATATCCAAAAAGCAACATAAAATTCCTAACAATCATGGCTTGATAATATTGTCTTTGTAAAAATAAAAAGACAAATTTTGAGCACCTATATATCAAAACTATACTTATTAACCTTCAAATTCTATCTTCTCCCTAATTTTTGAAGATATAGCATTGGAATTCGGTTTATAACTTAGTAAGACACTATGAAACAATAAAAAAGAGCCCCTTTTCTCCATTTTTTTGTTCCATATTTGGTCTCTTAATTTCTTTCCCGATTTATAGGGTTTATCTTTCTACCATAATGAAAAAATTCAAATCTAGCCAAAAAAATACTTTTAGAAAATAAACTCTATATTTGATTGAAGGTCTACATCTGGTCTATATAGGGTAGTAATCCCAGGTCTTGATATCAATTATCAAGGGAGATAGAGTTTGAAAAACACTCCTATTCAGGATAAATCGCCTTGGTGTCGCAAAACCCAAGGTCAGAGCCCAAAATCCTATGCAGTTTGGAGATGTCCTAAGTAACATTATTAAGTGGTATGAATGTCAAAGTCCTGTCCTTGAAAAACGGCATTTGCCTGCAAGCCTCTTTAAATAAAAATTTCACATATTCATGACTTCAGGAGTCTCGTAATACGACGATTTCCAACAGCATAAGCCCCATTTACACCCATATTGATTTGCGTCACTTCCCTCTCCGCATAGCAGAGTATCACATTTCATGCTGACTCAGCCACAGTCTTGCATTGACTCTCTTCGCATTTGCACCTTCCACTTTGGTCCTTTTCGAGCAGAATACCATTTGAAGTAAAAAAGTGATGTATTTGTATACAGTTGTATATACCACGGTACAATGTTTATGTTTACCAGGCAATGTACCGTAGATGTGTGAATCCCTATAGTACTGCATTAGAGATAACGCATCAGGAGTTACGCCAACCTTCAAGACTGCGTAGAACTTTTTACTCAAATGGTTAGTGATCTTTGTTTAGAATATGTATACTCTGTTAATCTTAAATATAGTATCATTTTTCTATATTGTAATGTACATTTTGACAGTAATTCTAAAGTACTTTTCATTAATTATACTGTGCAGTACTGTACGTAAATTACTACTTTACTCTACAACATGTATACGTAGACTACGTGTGCTGTGAGTCATGTAAGTCATGCTAACGAAAAATGTTATTCTGTACATGGAGTGATAGTACTGTACATATATTACAGTAATACTGTATACACTACAGTATCAGTGAGTTTTATGATAGATAACAATAACAGCATTTGGTTGTTGTAAGTGTCCCAATGATTACTGCTGCATTACGTACTGTACCATGTATAGTACATAGTGTGCGCATGTATTGTAAACTTGCTGAAATTTGGTCATTCATTTACACAATACTTATACTGTGATAGGATCCAAGTGTTAGTCGACTGCGCATAGGCAATGAGTAGTGAGTTGTTAGAGTTAAGAGTAATTGCAGATTCTCTGTCTTCGCACCTGTCCATTGCCTAACCCCTATGAATAAGGAGGGCTTACTGTATAGATGTAGGCACATATTTGCATCATAAAGAAGGAATTGTGAATCCAGTGCAGAGAGTAGTGTTTAAAAACCATACTATGTTTATTAAGGGCCCTATCAGAACTGCTGATGTTAATAGAGTTTACATCTGTTAGAAGGGAAAAAAATGGAAGGAACTATGAAAAACTTTTAGGTAATGAGAGTAAATATAAGGATTATATGTACAATTTGTGAACCAAGAATAGCTTATGAGAGCATTGGTAGTGAGGTAATGTGGTCGTTTTTAGAATAGTGGTGTAAAGATGATAAACTGCTGACAAAAATTAAATTAATTTTAACAAAGTGATTCATATGAAAGCAAATATAGATAGAGAACATTGGAAGGGAATATGAGCAATTGTTAGATGATGAGAGTAAAGATAAACACTGAATTTGGAGTAAAGAATATTATTATACATGGCGGAAAGATGAAAGTGATTGATTAGAGTATCAAAGTAAGTTTAGATGATGATGAAAAGATGATAAAGAGGCGAGTCACAAAATACAAAATAGTATTGGTATATTAGATATGTCCATGGAAGTTAAGTTGCGAATGCGTAGATGATTTACAGAATCAGCTCTCTTTTATGAATGTGGATTATGGATGAGATGTTGAAAGCAAATAGAAGTTGAAGATGTTGACAATGACCACTGGGTAGAATATATGATGTGAGAATGATAAATGTACAAAGAAACGAAGAGATAGATAGAAGTGATAAGAAGGTTATCATAAGACAAATTTTGGGATAGATTGTGTTGCTATGGATTTTTGTCTCTGCACCTCATTTTATAGAGTAACTTTGTAACAAACATTCATATTAGTATGAGATTTACCTTTATTGAATTACACACAGTGAGAGGTTTTATAACAGTATCAGAAGTAACGAGCAGTGGTTTTCACAAAGTGACACTACCAACAACCAGCGAGCAGTTAAGGGTGTGAATAAGCAATTCTAACAAATTAATGTTTATGAAGAATAAAGATGATTGTTTCTTATAGCATGATACAAAGACTGGATTTGCCATACATGGGGACTAGATTATACTCAACGCAGCTAGATATGACTATTATAGAAGTGCACACGGTTTTCAATGGATTCCACAAGTGGTGTCATATCTCCACAGATCACCAGATTGCCTAATTTCTTCAACCCTGTTCCACCTCTCTCTCTCTCTCTCTCTCTCTCTCTCTCTCTCTCTCTCTCTCTCTCTCTCTATATATATATATATATATATATATATATATATATATATATATATATATATATATATATATATATATATATATATATATAAATTGGTGTATTTCCAAAACTGTGTCCAGAATTTTTCTAAATTTCCGTCCACACCACCACACCACCATTAGAGTAGAATTGAATGTGAGATTTCTGTATAAAAGCTTTCCCTTATTCTAAATATGTCATGTGAGCAGAAATCCTATCATGCTCGTGTGCCAAACGATGCCACTACAAACACACTGAGTCACCACACTCCAGTGATGAATAAAAAATATGATTATACAAGGAACTATAAATAGCTGAGGGAAGGTTAATTTTAATGTTTTTGAGAATGAAGAGATATTATAGAGACAAAGAAGTGTCAGCTCAGAGAAGCAGTGTCCTTGGGGGAAAGAAAGGGTAAAAATGTAGGGGAAATAAGTAATGAAATAAGAAAAGTCAATATGCTGTAAATTCTCATGAGAAGCTCCATCTCCGTTTACCCGTGCAGGATTTTCATTGTTTGCTTAGATTCTGTCACATGAGGATCATGGGAGATAATTCTCTCAGCATTAGAAATTTGGCGGCAATTGCTCTTCTAGAAGAGGAGCAGGAAGAGAGATTCCGACGGAAAAGCTAAAGGATATGGGTACATCAGTCATTGAAGAAAATAAGTTAGGGAGAGTTCTGGACCCTATACACAGAAATGGCATATGATGAAGTGAAATTCTATTACCATTTCATAAGGTCAAATGCAAAGTTTATCAGTTTGCTACAAACAAATTTAAATGAACCTACCATGTCCAACAACTCCTCATACCCTCACACAAGTTCAATTAACTTCTCATCCATAGTGTCAACAATGAATTAACTGTACTCTATGACTCTATGAGGAAATGTTGGGGTTGGAGGCCATGAAACGAACCCCTGGCTGACCCTTGTCAAACCATCCTGTGTTTCTTGGAAAGAAAGCCGAGCCGACTAAGACGGCTGGCGACCAAGGGTAGCTGTCAACCTGATGGGTTATGTGAACAGTTTAATTTGAATACACTTAAGAAAGCTAGACGCCACTTAAGCGAAAGCCTGCCTCTCGGAAAGAAATCGGGAATCTGAATCGGCATTTACAGGTTAAGAGAAGGAGGTATAAGAATAGGCTGCTTTAAATTGATAAAATACAAAAGAAAAATAAACCAATCAAATAATAAAAAGATAAAAAAAAATCTATGATCAAAGAAAAAACTGACAATGTGGTTGGTCGTTTGCAGTTGCGTGAACAAAGGGTGATGGCTTATGAGGGCGGTGGATAATGGGAATGGATATTTTTTGAGGAAGATGCAACATTATGTAATGGCCGAAGCTG
>NC_090737.1:67863766-67866266 GCF_036898095.1 Palaemon carinicauda
AAAAATGAGAAAATATAATATTGTTGGAAAGATAGGAAAATGGATAAAAGAATTATTGCAAAACAGAAAACAGAAAGTGGTTGCAAATGACGAGAAACAGATGAAGCTCAGGTAATATCTGGCGTGTCACAGGGTACGGTATTAGCTGCACTGCTGTTTGATATTATGATCTCAGACATAGACTGTAATGTTAAAAACTCTGTAGTGAGAAGTTTCGCCGATTACAAATAGATCTAAGCAAAATATATGAATGGGCGGAGAAAAATAGAATGGCAATTAACTCCGATAAACTCGAATCAATAAATTATGGAAACAGAGAAGGAATGGTATATGCATACAGGGGACATAGTAACGAGACAATCACAAACAAGGAAGCAATTAAAGACCTTGGTGTAATGTTAAACAGGAATATGTTATGCAACGACCAAATAGCAACGCTGTTGGCTAAATGTCAAGCAAAAATTGGAATCCTATTCAGACACTTTAAAACAAGAAAAGCTAAACACATAATTATGCTTTACAAATCTTATGTACGTAGTACACCCGAGTACTGCAATGTGATATGGTACCAACACTACCAAAAGTATATTGCACAAATAGTGTACAAAGGTCTTTTCTGCTAGAAGAGAAGAAGTTAAGGACCTTGACTACTGGGAAAGACTGCAATTTCTAAAATCGTACGGTATAGAAAGGAGAAGAGAACGCTACATTATAATACAAGCAGGGAAGAAAATCGAAGGAAATACTGAAAACATCATGTAGTTAAAAATATCAGAAAGAGCAAGCCGAGATAGATTAATAGTGCCCAAAACTATGCTAGGAAAACAAAGGAAACACATAGGACATTTAATCCACTACGCACCAGCATCGATAATGTAGCGACTATTTAATGCGCTGCCATCTCATTTAAGAAACACATCAGGAGTGACCGTAGATGTATTTAAGAATAAGCTCGATAAATACCTAAGATGCATCCCAGACCATCCAAGACTAGGAGATGCAAAATACACCGGAAGATGCATTAGCAACTCTCTGGTGGATATATAAGACATATAACAAGGCTTTTCCCCCAATTTTTGGGGGTAGCCGACATCAAACAAATTCTCTATATTCCTCCCACCCTGACAAGGGACTCAACCGAGTTCGGCTGGTACTACTAGGGTGCCACAGCCAACCCTCGCCCATTATCCACTACAGATGAAGCTTTATAATGCTAAATCCCCTACTGCTGCTACCTCCACAGTCAACCAAGGTACCGGAGGAAGCTACAGGTCCTACAGGAACTGCGTCAAAATCGCTCGCCATTCATTCCTATTTCTAGCACGCTCTCTTGCCTCTCTCACAACTATCCTCCTATCACCCAGAGCTTCCTTCACTCCATCCATCCACCCATTCCTTGGCCTTCCTCTTGTGCTTCTCCCATCAGCTCTTGCATTCATAACCTTCTTGAGCAGACATCCATTTTCCATTCTCTCTACATGACCAAACCACCTCAACACATTCATATCCACCCTAGTTGCTAACTAATTTCTTACACCCGCTCTCACCCTCACTACTTCATTCCTAACCCTATCTACTCGAGATACACCAGCCATACTCCTTAGATACTTCAACTCAGACACATTCAATTTCTGTCTCTCCCTCACTTTCATTCCCCACAACTCCGATCCATACATCACAGTTGGTACAATCACTTTTTCATACAGAGCTCTCTTTACATTCATGCCCAACCCTCTATTGTTTACTACTCCCTTAACTGCCCCCAACACTTTGCATCCTTCATTCACTCTCTGTCGTACATCTGCTTCCACTCCACCATTTGCTGCAACAACAGACCCAAAGTACTTAAACTGATCCACCTCCTCAAGTAACTCTCCATTCAACATGATATTCAACCTCGCACCATCTTCCCTTCTCGTATATCTCATAACCTTACTCTTACCCATATCAACTCTCCACCTCCTTCTTTCACACACTGTTCCAAATTCTGTCACCAATAGGCCAAGCTTCTCTTCTGCATCCGCAACCAGTACAGTATCATCCGCAAACAACAACTGATTTACTTTCCATTCATAGTCATTCTCGTCTACCTGTTTCAATCCTCGTCCCAGGACTCGAACATTCACCTCTCTCACCACTCCATCAACATACGAGTTAAACAACCAGGATGACATCACATATCCCTGTCTCAGCCCCACTCTCACCGGAAACCAATCACTCACTTCATTTCTTATATATATATATATATATATATATATATATATATATATATATATATATATGTATATAAATATATATATATATATATATATATATATATATATATATATATATATATATATATATATATATATATATATATACATATATATATATATATATATATATATACATATATATATATATATATATATATATATATATATATATATATAAATATATATATATATATATATATATATATATATATATATATATATATATATATATATATATATAT
>NC_090737.1:67871266-67873766 GCF_036898095.1 Palaemon carinicauda
TAGTAAGCCATAGCAACGACAAACGACAAATGACTGGAAAAGAGGACAAAGAGGAAATGGACCTGGAAAAAATAGAAAACTCACCGTTAGAAGTAGGACAAGTGAGTAGGGAAAGGCTTATAGGATTACAACGGAAGGATGCAACGTTAACAGAGTTATTTTACCGTGTGGTGGATGAGATAGAGGCACAGCAGTCTCCGACCTGTTATTATCTTAAGGATGCATTGCCTATAAGAGAGCATAAACCCATCAATATATCTGGGAATGGCAAATTGGGGATATGCAGTCCGATATTAATTTCTGCACCATTGAGAAGACAAGTGATGACCTTAGCACAAGAGATGGGACATATGGGGATAAGGAAAACGACGGAGGTGATTACGAAACACTTTTTCTGGCCTTGCATGCATAAGGATGTGAGCCAGTTTTGACGGGCATGTCATGTATCTTAGATGGCTAGAAAGCCGAACGAGTATATTAAGAAAGCTCCCTTACACCTGATAGAAGTGCGAGGAGAACCGTTCAGCAAGGTAATGATTGACACTGTGGGACCTTCACCAATGATGGAAAAAGGTCACGAATGTATGTTAACCTTGATGTGTCCAGTGACGAGATACCAAGAATCCATACCCATCAGGAACATCAGTGCCAAAATAATCGCTAAGAACTTACTAGAGTTTCTTTAACAAGTTTGGTATTCTGGAAATCGTTGTAAGTGACCAAAGAACGAATTTCACTCACAAAATTATTTCAGGACATAATGAAAATGTTAGATGTAAAACAACAACTATCAACTGCTTATCATCCAGAGATCCAAGGTGCATTAGAGAGGTTTCATCAAACATTGAAAAATATAATAACTAAATTCGGCAACAAAATGGGGAATGAATTGGATATCGGACTACCGTTGATATATTCAGGGTACTTAATGTTTTTCAAGAAAGTATGGGCTATAGCTTGAATAAAATGGTATTTGGACAAGAAGTATGACGACTGATTAAAATGTTAACAGAAAAATTGGAAGATCGAGAGATATCGGAATGAGAAAATGTCAAGGATTTGAGTAAAAGGATCGGCGGGATAAGGAAATATTCCCTATATGGCATTAAAAACAAATAGTCAAGGAAAACCGATGAAAAGGTTTGGCATGGAGAATACGAACAGACAGTTTACGATAGGATGGCAGTACTTATTGGTTTACTCCCCTCTTGCCAACGAGTCCCAAGAACCATTCTGGATCGTAGAGAAGAGCAGTGACTGGATCTATGTTATCAAGATACTAGGAAATAGGAAAAATCTAAGGAAGGCTATATTAGCTTCGAAACCGAATTTCTAAAAGATATTCTTTATCCAAGTGGATGTTTCGGATTACGGGATTGGAGCTGTCAAGTCCCAAGAACTATTCTGGATCATAGAGAAGAGCAGTGACTGGATCTACGTTATCGAGATACCAGGAAATAGGAAAAATCTAATGAAGGCTATATTAGCTTCAAAACCGGATTCCTACAAGAAATTCTTTATCCAAGTGGATGTTTCGGATGACGGGATTAGAGCTGTCTTATTACAAAAAGATAAGGAAGGAATTCTTCACCCAGTTTGTTTGATGTCATTGAAGGTGAAGAAGCAGCAACAAGCCTACTCGACAGTTGAAAAGGAACTACAAGCGTTAGTCACAGTGATAAACAAGTTTAAGGTCTATGTGAATCGACGATAAAATGAAGAGATTACGGTGTATTCGGATCATAATCCTTTAACTTCTGTTAATAAGATAAAAATAATAATCATAGGTTAACTAGGTGGTCAATATGTTTCCAACCGTATTGTATTAATGTGAAGCATATATCAGGTAAAGGTAATGTGGTTGCAGATTAATTATCTCGGACTGAGTCGATGGATTCAGGCCCAGAATAAATAATCTTTTTTGGGGGGGAACTATCTTATGAAGCTGGTCTAGTGTAGAGTAACTAAGTTAATCAGGATTTTTATTTATGCTTTCATATATGCATTGAAGAGGTGATTAGCCAGCTCTTATGATGAGTTCCTCTTATGTAGGTATAAGTTTGTTATGTAAATTACGTAAGGTTTTCGTCTTTAATTTCATTGTATTTATCATTCAAGTCAGTATGTGTAAATTTACGTTATTTTTAAAAAAATATCTTTTTATTTCGCGAATTTTATTACTAAATCTTACGTAATCAGTTAAGAGTGTTATATGATCCATATGAGAGGTGACCAAGGGCTTAAGTATATTTTTTGTATATTTTTATCAGGTATTGAGTCATGTTTGTGAGGAAATACACAATTTTTTGGTATGCGTCCAAGAGAGGCCTGAAACCAAGGTTCGTCTCCTTGAATTTTTATCTCGTTGATAATTCTGTCGACACTCTTAGTCCAACCCCCAAGCTTCCAGAACTCGGTCCTAGAATATCCCTGAAGTAATATATTCGTGTATAAGCACCCCCAGGGATGTGTGGGGAGAAGAGAAGAAGCCGTCCTGGGA
>NC_090737.1:67883766-67901266 GCF_036898095.1 Palaemon carinicauda
ATGTAAAAATGTACACAATATACTGTATATCCAATAATTTCATTCATTTCTTCTAATGACCTCTGCAACTAAAACACAAAATTCCCAAAGTAAAAAAAACATATCAATTATTACACAATCTCATCAGGAACTTCCCTTTGGTTGGGGGTAATACAGGCCTTTTGGGCGGGACAGGGGTAGTAAGTGATATTACTTCATCCCTCGATTTTACTTGTCCGGGTTTACGGCACAATTTGACAACAGAACTCACAACTACCGGTTTGCCATTTTCAAAACCACTACTGCACTTTCACATGTAACTATCAATTGATGGCAACGAGTTGTTTTCCCAAGAAAATCATTCAGCTTAATGCCCTTCTCTAATAACTCTAAGTATAAGGTATTCACATCTACAGCTTATCTAACACTGCCTTACCTCGAGGCTGAGCTTTAATCCAGTAGCCACTTCCCCTTAAGGAACCACCCTGGCCCCAGCATCCAGGTATCATATAAATACATGAATAATACAGCATCCTCCTGATGGATCCCATCTGACCTGTTTACCCTCTCTTTGTTTGGTTTTAGGTTCACTCAGCAGTAAGCCATACGTATTGCTACTCTCAGGAAAATTATCTCAACACTTTACTAGTACATTATGCACCAACATAAGAACACATTGTTATCATCAAGTTTATTTAGAACAAAACCTAACAATTCCGCATATTGACAGAGCAACATTGCATTACTTGCCGAAGGGTGGGCAGTACTTCTCGAGCGATTATTAGAAAAAGGTACTCCTCTGAGATTATCAGGCTGTGTAATGTGTATTCACAAACTTTTTTGTAATAAAATGAAAAAAACCTATGTTCCGATGTCTCATTATCCGATGACATGGGACATAATTACGTCCAGGTGTAAAAATATTGGTCTTTAAGCCGCTAAAATAAAAGTTCAAGATGCCTAGATACACAAAGACTAACATAGCAGACACTGCTGCTACGGGAGGTGAAAAAAAAGGAGCAGTTGGTTACAGCGATGTCTATGAAGAATAAAGACAAGAACAACAAACGCTGGACTTAGAAAATAGGTTAGATAACCTAGCCGAGTTAATAAACAATTTCATAGTTGATCGAGAAAAGGAGTGGCGTGGAACCACACCATATCCGATATACATAAATGAAGTACAAACGCACACAAGTGAAAGCACACATGCACAGCCGAATGAAAATATGCAATACGTCATAGTTCGAAAATAGCCAGAACTCCAGGCAATTGTTAGGCCTTTTTATGATCAATGGTCCAATGAAGGGTTTCAATTGATCAAAGTATTTTTGAGAGACTTTGAAGTAGCCACATATGGGTGGTCAGAAAGATAAAAAGCAAGTCAAGTAATTAAGTTGCTGAAATATGCTCCGCAATGGAGATTATGTGTTGGCCAAAAGAAAGTTTAAGAAGTTTTACTGAAATAAAACGACATTTAATTGAGATATACACCTTACTAGATGCGAGAAAAAGGACATGAAAGAAAATTACTAACCCCAAATTTGACAGGGGAAGACAGTTCTCAGTCTTGCAACTCGCTTTTTTCAGGATTGTCATTTGTTTGCTACACGGCGTGCCAATCTCCCTGAAGGTGATAAAAAAACAATTGCTCGTAATCATATTCGCAGATTAGTAAACTCGTATTTATGTGGTTACTTGTTCAATGATAATTACTAGTTAGCAGACGTAGTGATGGCGATACAAAACCTTCTATACAGTTTACCAGAAAAAAGAATGACTGAAAATAACTGCCCTGACTCCGAAAACGTGGCAGCCATGAGAGGCACTCACCAATCCCCATAGTGGGAGAAGGGAGAGCGTAGTCAGCAGGTAAGAGGAGTCTTCAGAATTTGGCAGTGTGGGGGAGAGGGGCATGAACAAGTGGAGTGCCCAACCCAAGGATTCCCTGCTGTTATACTTGTCAAGTCTACGGTCATCTATCTCGAGAGTGCCCCGCAAAAAGCACTGAGGGCGGGCGGGCTTTGGCATACGCACACCAACCACCGCGCAACATCCGAGGAAAAGGAAACAGAGAAAGGGGTAAACTAGGGAGATCAATGCTCCCTTGTAGGACAATAGAAGCAGTCGAGCGAGCAGTGATGCCCCACGGTACCCCCGACCTCACCCCCACAGCACTAGGGACAGGAGCAGGGAGCAGCGGTTTTGCATGCGAGGTAGTTGGCATGTGCCCCACATATCCTAATAGGCGGCTATGAATGTTAGCAGTCAGGATTGACCTACCAGTCCATTCGAGTGCTGATCGACACAGAACGCAGAGTTTTGCTTATTGAAAAAGGAATCTCCTCAAACCCCCTACAGTCAGCGGCATCCTTCTTCCTCGATACGCCAGAAGGAAATAAACTGCAGGCAAGGCATACGATGATCCTCAGCATTCAGGTGAGATCTGTGAAGTTTACACATGATTCTTTTTGTCTTGCCCACCTCGGGAATTCCAGGAATCCAGGCTATAGTGGGGTTAGATTTTATTATGAGAAATCAAATATATATTAGTGGGGAAACGATAGAATAACAGTAAAAGCAGGAGGGTTCATTTTACCGATAGAAAGTTATGAGAGAGTAAGTCCTTGTGCAGGAAGGGAGACACAATTAGGTAAGGTAACAGCTGTACCTGAAAGAGGGGAAGTATTGCCTCCCCAGACACTTACAAGCATATCAGTGACCCCACGTCAGCCTCACCCAGAGGGAACCAAGGTCGTAGTTAAGCCCCATGAAAGGTGGGCACACGTAATCATAGAGGGCTTGTCAGAAATAAAAGAGAACAGAGCTGATATAACGATAACTTATTTGTCAACTGAAAGAGTTGTGTTAGGAAATGATTCCGTGTGTGAGTTGGAGTTATGTAAAATTGCTAATAATGGGATCTTTAGAGCCACAACTCCAGCCCACATAGATGAATGCAATCAGAAATTGATTATGAAAGCGCAAAAACTTTGTCTGCTAGAACATCAACCTGTAGATAGTAACATTGTTAATAATTATTACGATGTAACTGCATTTGGAGACGAGCCACTCGGGATGATTGATCAATTTTCATTTAGCATTGAAATTGGGCAGGCGGAGAAGATCAGGTCAAGGCCTTATAAGGTACCCATTGATTTTTAGGGACAGGTAAAAAGAGAAATTAGTAAATTAAGGGAACAATGGATAATTGAGGAGAGCGAATCTCCCTGGGCTTCTCCAATTGTAGCTGTTAGGAAAAAGGATGGCTCGGTAAGATTGTGTGTTGAATATAAGAAGTGGAATGCAGTCACTACATTGCCCTCAATCGACGAATTACTTGTGAAGGTACAGAATATTGAATATCTCACAACTATCAATTTAGAATCTGGATACTAAATTTACCAAATACTCATTCAGGAAGACAGTATACGTAAAACGACATTTATAGCTAACGATTAACTATTTCAGTTTAATTTTCCTCCTTTCGGTGTTAAAAATGCTCCAAGTCATTTTTCTAGAGTAATGATTGGGGTTTTGTCTCCTTAATTGGCCATAATGCTCTTGTTTATTTAGACAATATCATAATTTCAGGGAAAATGGCCGAAGAACATGATAATAATATTCATAAAGTTTTAGAACCATTGTGATGTAATGGTATGAAAATAAATTTGTCCAAGTGCAAATTTTTCTGTAAATAGGTTGAATTTTTAGGTCATATAATAACCCTATAAGGTATCCAATTCTCCCCCAGTAAAGTAGAAGCTATTAGAGATTTCTTCAGGCTACATACCCTGAAGGAAATAGCTGAGTTTCTTTGGGTCCCTGGGTATTTCGGTATATTCATAAGAGGTTTTGGAGATATAGTGAGACCCTTAGATGCTTTAAAGAAGCAAAAAGTAATAAATTGGGGAGTGGAAAAAGAAAGGTCCTTTAATCATTTAAAAGCTTCCTTAACTAGCAATGACTTACTCACATATCCCAGATTGGATCGCCAGTTTTTAGTGACAACAGATGCGAGTATTGGAGGTATCAGTTTTTAGTGACAACAGATGCGAGTATTGGAGGTATTGGTGGTGTAATCTCTCAACGAGATGATAAAGGTAGAGAGCGGCCTATTTGTTTTGCTTCCAGGGCATTAAAAGGGGCAGGAAAGAATTATAGTACATTCGATCGAGAAGTATTGGCTATTCTTTGGGTTCTAGAGAGGCAACGGTTCTCTTTATTAGGTCTGCCGATTAAGATGCAAAGTGACCATCACCCCATAGGTTATTTGTTTTACAAAGGTTATTTGATGTCTAGACAAGCGAGATGGATTGAAAGATTGTTAGAGTTTGACCAGAGAGAGAGAGAGAGAGAGAGAGAGAGAAACATGACGTGAATGCATGTGGGTGACCGAGGACATGACCATGGATGTCCAGAATGAGTGCCCTGATGATGGAGGTGTGACTGACTTGGGAGGTTGGTGCATAAAGGAAGTCCCAGAGGAACAGACAGAAAAAAGAGGAATGGATGGAAAGAGTGCGAGCGGTGATTAAAGGAAATTGGAGAGCTATCCATCATTTCTGAATGTATCTTGTGAGAATTTTTTTGCAATAGAGAATGATATCTTATAGTGTGCTTACAGAAAGAGGGGAGAGGAATTTTGTGTACGGCAAGTTCTTCCTCCTTCTTTAAATATTCGAACCATCCATATTTAACATGCAAGTAAAAGAAATTTAATTCTAGTATATTATTAACGTCTTTCATATGTTAAGACATAAGATATGTAAATTGGTTAATTTATATTAATTACCTTTCCCTTATGTAATTACCCTTGACCCACTTTTAAATAGACCCTTTTACCTGTTACCCGTTGTTATCGGGAAAATTTTTTTACTTCGGTACTGACTTAGTTAGCCGAAGCAGTCTGGCAACGAATTGTCTCCGACTCGGAAGCCACACTCTTGTAGGAGATTTTAACCTTGTGCTTTTATCACTAGGACTTGGATGGATAAGATTTTCTCCTACTTTTAAAAGCCCTATGTACCAGCCATGATCGTGGTGTAGATTGATCCTTGGGAGTGACCTACCATGTTGAACAAGTGCCGTGATTTGATGAAGTTCTACAACGCTCGTCCTCGTCGTGTCAAGAGGCTTGGTCAAGAGGCTTGATCAAGAGCCAGAACATAACCTCTTAATATTGCCATTTGCCGCTCTGGAATTAATTACAGGTAAGGGTCAACTAGAGAGTGGGTCTCAAGTCAAGCCCTTTGTAAATTCCAGCTTAGGAAAGTTATTTCTTAAGTAAGGCCTTGCATGTCTTTAATATATATGTAATCATCTATGAGCCAAATTTAAGTGTCTTGTTAGCAATTTTTTATCCTTTAGGGAGTATCCAGTCAACATTATTCAATTGTTCTAGGTTAGCCAATAGCCATTTTATGTCAAATTGATTAAATGTGTAATTGACTGGTAAGCCAGGAATGATAGGCCATTTTCATAACCTTTAGTTCTGCTTGGTAATTTTAATTGATGACCTATCGAAATTTACAGGTGATTACCGAACTGAATGGAGACATATGTGTTATACCCACTACTTCGCATCTAGCTGTAATTACTTCAGGACCTCGGGCAATTATTGAGAGCCTCTAATAGTTTATTTAAGTTGCTTATGTTTACTTAAGGGAAGTTCTCTATTTGTTAGTATATTGTTAATATACAAATTAATTATTTTATGTGTTTCCTTGGTGCCTATAGTTTTTACCAGTGTTTTTGGTGTCTCCTTGATAAAATTTAGTTCAGCAAGTCCGTAGGCAGGGCATTGAGGGATTGATATAACATTAAGAAGAGCATGAGAATCCTTCTTTTGGTAGGGAGTGAAAGAAAATCTATAAAAAAATTATATAAAATGTTGTCATGTTTGTTAACTGTTTAAAAGAATATAAAAACACTGTACCGGAAGCCAGAACTGTCTTCCCCTGTCAAATTTGGGGTTATTAATTTTCTTTCATGTCCTTTTTCTCGCATCTAGTAAGGTGTATATCTCAATTAAATGTCGTTTTATTTCAGTAAAACTTCTTAAACTTTCTTTTGGCCAACACATAATCTCCATTGCGGAGCATATTTCAGCAACTTAATTACTTGACTTGCTTTTTATCTTTCTGACCACCTATGTGTGGCTACTTCAAAGTCTCTCAAAAACACTTTGATCAATTGAAACCCTTCATTGGACCATTGATCATAAAAAGGCCTAACAATTGCCTGGAGTTCTGGCTATTTTCGAACTACGACGTATTGCATATTTTCATTCGGCTGTGCATGTGTGCTTTCACTTGTGTGCGTTTGTACTTCATTTATGTATATCGGATATGGTGTGGTTCCACGCCGCTCCTTTTCTCGATCAACTATGAATTTGTTTATTAACTCGGCTAGGTTATCTAACCTATTTTCTAAGTCCAGCGTTTGTTGTTCTTGTCTTTATTCTTCATAGACATCGCTGTAATCAACTGCTCCTTTTTTTTCATCTCCCGTAGCAGCAGTGTCTGCTATGTTAGTCTTTGTGTATCTAGGCATCTTGAATTTTTATTTTAGCGGCTTAAAGACCAAAATTTTTACACCTGGACGTAATTATGTCCCATGTCAACGGATAATGAGATAACGGAACATAGGTTTTTTTCATTTTATTACAAAAAAGTTTGTGAATACACATTACACAGCCTGATAATCTCAGAGGAATACCTTTTTCTAATGATCGCTCGAGAAGTACTGCCTACCCTTCGGCAAGTAATGCAATGTTGCTCTGTCAATATGCAGAATTGTTAGGTTTTGTGGAATTCTTCCCTGTGATGGAAATATACTGTCACCAATAGGCTTGCCATATTCCATAAATTAGAATTCACACACGTGACTTATAACAGAGTTTAGTGATCGGATCCCTCACCACAATTTATGACAGTCATAGTACCCTCAAGAAGGTCATTAATCTCATTGTATTAAACACTCAAATTGTATATGAGGATTAGAACATATATACAGTATATATATATATATATATATATATATATATATATATATATATATATATATATATATATATATATATATATATATATATATATATAAATATATATGTGTATACATACATACATGCATATATATATATATATATATATATATATATATATATATATATATATATATATACAGAGAGAGAGAGAGAGAGAGAGAGAGAGAGAGAGAGAGAGAGAGAGAGAGAGAGAGAGAGAGAGAGAGAGAGAGAGAGAGAGAGAGATCTTAATTTAGTGACAGTAATTTGATATATAAATATGAGAGCCGTACCAGAGCATATATAATAGACAATGAAAAATGTGATAAACACAGGTACGATTACATTTCTCCTTCTCTTAGATTATAATATAGGTACATCTGTAAATTGGATATTACTTTTCTATAGCAGAGAAAATGATAAAGTATATTGTGTGGATACATAATTTGTCATCTCTGTTTAATTACTTATTCATACAATGCATTCCTACATATATTAAACATTTTGAAATAATAACTTCCTATGCATAGCATCTAATGTTTCTATTGATTATTTTTAATTAGTTATCTAATCAGTTTAGAATTTTAACTTAAAAGTTTATTGATAATATAAACTTTATGGCTTATCTTGATTTAAAAGCTAGACAAATTGACATCAAATATTATGAAATACATATACTTTTCTTTGATAGATTTTATATTTTTATAATTAGGTGAAAAAAATACTGCAACATTCTAATAGTGAATTAACAAATCTAAAAGTGCTTATACAAATAATGCAAAATAAAAAAAAGGTAAAATTTCATGCTGAAGATGTTTGCGATAATTTACAATATAATGAAACCATACTATTTTCATTTTAAAACCATTTATATAAGACTACTGGCTGGCGACCCACAGCGTGTTGATTGTTTGTGGCTCGTGACAGCTTTTATTACAAATTCATTTTATACAAGAAAAACAGAGTTCAAGTCTATATGAAACAATAATATTTACTATATAATTACATCTTTATTCTCTCTCTCTCTCTCTCTCTCTCTCTCTCTCTCTCTCTCTCTCTCTCTCTCTCTCTCTCTCTCTCTCTCTTGCTGTCCCGATATTTATCAAAATATCGTCACTTGGCAGTTCAAGTTTAATTAGCCCTCTAAATTAGGTAGAAAATTCAAAAGCATATTATCCCACCAAACAGTTCCAAGAATAATTACTTTTTTTTTAATATGCATAGTTCTTTGAAAGTGAAGCGCTGCAAAATCTTTTCATTGGCTTCTGATACGAGTACAGATATAAGTGACTCTAGCTAGTTACTCATATTCATCCTTTATGTAGATAACGATTTCGTGGTATTGGAATAGCTAATTTAGATAACATGAAGTTTTTAGTGGTGGTACAAGAGGCTCAGTTATTCTCTGCTGCACTTCGAGTTATTTGTCAACGAATATGAAGGATTTGAAAAATGTTTTTTTGCGTTGTAACACATAGTGCATGAGCCATGACTGGCAGTAATGTAGGTCTAGTCGGGTTACTAAATGATAATATTGTGGATTATATCGCGCCACAATGTATTATCCACCAAGAAACATTAATTGACAAGGTATTACCAATAAGTGATGTCATTTTGGAGATTGTCTGGCCATTAGGGCCAGGCAAGGGCTCTTGCACACTTGCAGCCCGTAAGTGTTTGGTTGGATTTTTAGGTAGTAGGTGATTTAAGTTGTGGTCTGATCTGCAACTTTTATTTGAAGGTGGTTTTGGATAGGATGTGGGTTGAGGATAATAGTGAGCAATTATCTCTTTGCTTATTTTAAAGGCACCACTGCCTCTTTTTGGAAAAGAATTCTTGAGCACGATCAACTAATATCACCGTTTCCTACCAGCCATCACCACTGTTCTTGCCCCTTCTATGCTTTCCTCAAGGGCAAGCCAAAGCAACTAAAGTTTGGTGCCCTTTAAGAAGCGGCCTTCTGCAACGCAAAGAATGTCCTGTAAACTGCTCCTTTTGTGCCACACAACCCTCTCCTTTTCTTCACTGATGCCCGCAACGTCATTATTGGTGCAGCATTCGAGCAGGTGGTCGATGGCTCACCGCGCCCATTGTCCTTCTTCTCTAGAAATCTATCAAAGGAGGAATCCGGCTACTCTACCCTCCACCGAAAAATACTGAATGTGCATTTGGCTGTCCATTACTTTCGCCACTTCTTAGAAGTTTCACCCTTCTTTATCCACATGGACCACATGCCTCTGGTGCACTCTTTCACTCACCGATATCTCCCTGCTGTGGCCCTATACAATTGCACAGTTTAACACATCCCTGAGAAGATGAATCCTGTTACCGGTGCCATTGACCGTTCATTCTCCTGAGATTGGATTACTTTGTCTTGACAGAAGCTCAACAAAAATATCCAGAATATCTAGCACGTAGGACATCCTACACATCCCACTATTGGAAAAATTTCGTTCTTGATGACTCCAATGCCACACTTTTATGTGATGTCAATTACTGATAGACCACGACTATGGCTCCCATTCACCGATAGGAGTTGTATTTTATTTGTGACCTTCAATATCCATCTGGCCGATCTAAAGCACAGCTACTGAAGAGGAAATTCATATGGCACAGCATCATAAAGGATACTAAGGATTGGGTCGGTGCCTGTATTTCATGCCAAACTTCAAAAGTACTTTGACACACGGGTTTAGGACTGGGCGCCTTTCCTTAACCACAGAGCCATTTTGCTCACATTCACGTTCACGAAGTAGGGCCCCTACACCCATCACATGATCGTTGGTATCTGTATACTGTCACTGACCGCTCCAATCGTTCACCTGGAGCCATTCATATGGACACTCCAACGTCTGGCACATACACATGAGGGTAGATAGCAAGATTTAGTATCACTGAGTATATTACTTTTAACAGGGGTACCACTTTCACCTCTCAATTGTTAATTTCATTGCCTAATCTTCTGGGCATCACTCTATATCAAACAACCATCTACAACCCTGTAGTCAACAGTATAGTTGAACGTTTTTGTCACACTCTTAAAGCAGCTTTGATGTCCCACTGCAATGACTCCAACTGCTTTACTCAACTTTACTGGTACTAAGGAAAACTCTTAAAAAAGCCCTGGATAGTTCAGCAGATGAAATGGCGTATGACAACACGTTGATCCTGCTGTGGCTGTATACAATCGCACCCTTTAACATGTCCTTTGGATTTGATTTCAATGTGTTGGCAGAAGCTCAACAAGAAGATACAGCGTACCTCAATTGGAAAGACGTCCCCCTTGATGACTCCAACAGCACACTTTTATGTGATGTCATTACTGGTAGACCAAGACCATGGATACCTGCTCCCTTTCCCCAACAGAAGTTTGATTTCATTCATGGCCTTCAGCATCCATCTTGCCAATCTAAAACACAGCTGCTGAAGATGAAGTTCATTTGGCAAAGCATTACTAAGGATGCTAAGGAATGGGTCAATGCCTGTACTTCATGCCAAACTTCAAAAGTATATTGACAAATAGATTCAGGACTGGGTACCTTTCCTTAACCTGAGCGCCATTTTGCTCACATTCATGTTCACATGGAAGGGCCCCTACTCCCATCACAAGGACATTGTTACCAGTTTTCTTTAAGCGACTGCTCCAGTTGTTGGCCTCAAGCCATTCACATGGACACTCCAACGTCCGCCACATGTACATGAGGGTAGATAGCGAGATATAGTATCGCTGAGCATATTACTTCTAACAGGGGTACCACTTTCACCTCTCAATTGTGGACATCATTGCTGAATCTCCTGGGCATCACTCTACATCAGACAACCACCTACAACCCGCTAACCATCGGAATGGTTGAATGTTTTTGTCACACCCTCAAAGCAGCTTTTATATCCCACTGCAATGGATGCAACTGCTTTACTCAGCTTTTCTAGACTAAGGATAACTCCTAAAGATGCCCTGGATAGTTCAGCATATGAAATTGTGTATGGCAATCCGTTGATCATGCTGTGGCTGTATACAATTGCACCCTTTAACACGTCCCTGAGAAAATGAATCCTGTTACTGGTGCTATTGACCTTTCATTCACCTGGGATTTGATTATAATGTCTTGGCAGAAGCTAAACAATAGGATACAGAGTACCTAGCATGTAGTACAACCTACACATCCCTCCATTGGAAAGGCATCTCCCTTGACGACTCCAGCGCCACAATTTTATGTGATGTCATTACTGGTTGACCACGACTATGGATACCTGTTCCCATTCACCGTTAGGAGTTTTAGTTCATTTATGGCCTTTAACATCTATCTTGCCGATATAAAGCACAGCTGCTGAAGATGAAGTTCATATGGCACAGCATTAATAAAGATGCTAAGGATTGGGTCGCCGCCTGTACTTCATGCCAAACTTCATAAGTACATCAGCACATGGATTCAGGATTGGGCACCTTTCCTCAACCTCAGCACCATTTTGCTCACATTCACGTTCACATAGTAGGGCCCGTACCCCCATTATAGGGACATTGTTACCTGTTTCCTGTCATCGACAGCTCCAATCATTGGCTTTTGCCATTCCCGTGGTCACTCCAACATCCGCCACATGTACATGACGGTAGATAGCGAGATTTAGTATCCCTGAGCATATTACTTCTAACAGGGGTACCACTTTCACCTCTCAATTGTGGACATCATTGCTGAATCTCCTGGGCATCACTCTACATCAGACAACCACCTACAACCCGCTAACCATCGGAATGGTTGAATGTTTTTGTCACACCCTCAAAGCAGCTTTTATATCCCACTGCAATGGATGCAACTGCTTTACTCAGCTTTTCTAGACTAAGGATAACTCCTAAAGATGCCCTGGATAGTTCAGCATATGAAATTGTGTATGGCAATCCGTTGATCATGCTGTGGCTGTATACAATTGCACCCTTTAACACGTCCCTGAGAAAATGAATCCTGTTACTGGTGCTATTGACCTTTCATTCACCTGGGATTTGATTATAATGTCTTGGCAGAAGCTAAACAATAGGATACAGAGTACCTAGCATGTAGTACAACCTACACATCCCTCCATTGGAAAGGCATCTCCCTTGACGACTCCAGCGCCACAATTTTATGTGATGTCATTACTGGTTGACCACGACTATGGATACCTGTTCCCATTCACCGTTAGGAGTTTTAGTTCATTTATGGCCTTTAACATCTATCTTGCCGATATAAAGCACAGCTGCTGAAGATGAAGTTCATATGGCACAGCATTAATAAAGATGCTAAGGATTGGGTCGCCGCCTGTACTTCATGCCAAACTTCATAAGTACATCAGCACATGGATTCAGGATTGGGCACCTTTCCTCAACCTCAGCACCATTTTGCTCACATTCACGTTCACATAGTAGGGCCCGTACCCCCATTATAGGGACATTGTTACCTGTTTCCTGTCATCGACAGCTCCAATCATTGGCTTTTGCCATTCCCGTGGTCACTCCAACATCCGCCACATGTACATGACGGTAGATAGCGAGATTTAGTATCCCTGAGCATATTACTTCTAACAGGGGTACCACTTTCACCTCTCAATTGTGGACATCATTGCTGAATCTCTTAGGCATCACTCTACATCAGACAACCACCTACAACCCGGTAACCGATGGAAGGGTGTAACGTTTTTTGTCACACCCTCCAAGTAACTTTGATGTCCCATTGCAATTACTTCAACTACTTTACTTAGCTTTCCTGGGAGTAAAGACCACTCCTAAAGATACCCTGGATGGTTAAGCAGATGAAATGGTGTAGCGCAACCCGATGATCGTACCTGGAACACATACCAACAGATTTGCACTCTGCAGCGCACATTTTCTGCACAACGACACTAACAAGCCACTGCTAACGCGCCTTTAAACGGGTCCTTTTGCTCATGATCAGTTGTAATCTGAAGGCTTTCTTAATTAACTTTCATGGAAAAGAAGACTGGGTTTCTGTTGATCATCTAAAACTTGTGTATCTCCCTCAACTTTATCTGACTACAGTAATCCTCTCAAGAGTAGGGCGCCCTATTTCACATGTATGTCTTTTTTAGGAAGGGGAACCATATATCGCACCTATTGCGTGCATCCAGAGAGAGGCTATTGAAGAGTTTGTGTAATACCGATATCAATATATTTTTTTTTACTTTAGTTATTCTGTACTATAATTACAAAAGTTATAAGAAGATAGTATCTCACTGGTTAAAGTGTATTCTTGGACCTTTTGTAATGAAGTGAAAAAAAAGTATGTACCAATGTGACATTATCCACCGACATGGTATAATACATACATACATATATATATATATATATATATATATATATATATATATATATATATATATATATATATATATATATACATATATATATATATATATATATATATATATATATAAGTTTATGACAAGTCACTGTACATGTCATAAACTTATATCTCTCTTGATGGCTCAGTTGGTAGAGTCCTCGCAGGCATGGTTTTCAGCTGAATAGGCAGGGGTGCGAATCTCTGCCTGGCCCGGCCAGAAGCTATTACCATAAAATGAATTCCAGTGGATATATATTCCCAAGATAGAATATGGTATCAAATGCCATTGTGGTTGATATTTACATTAATTGAAATCACGAGTGTTAGTATATATATATATATATATATATATATATATATATATATATATATATATATATATATATATATATATATATGTATATATACATACATATATATATACATATATATATGTATATATATATATATATATATATATATATATATATATATATATATATATATATATATATATATATATATATATGTTTATATATGCATACATATATGTAAATATATATATATATATATATATATATATATATATATAGATAGATAGATAGATAGATAGATAGATAGATAGATATCTTAGTAATCCATGTTTACGAAAGGTTATATAAACGGATGTTTAACCTGGTGGAGTAACAAGAACTTTGCATGTGGTGGGTATGTCTCACTAAATTTCGATGTAGTTACTGGCAGCATGATGAAGGATTGATTTTAGGGCAATAGACAAGATGTCTTTTCGTATTCTACTCCTGATGCCTGGTGGATGATCTTACTGTAATTACTATGGACTGGCAGGGTCCACTTACATCAGAAAGAGCGGGTATAGCGGGGAGAAAAGAATCATATGGTTTATAAATACTAAAAAAGAATTAAAAGTGATAATTCGAATGTTTGAACCATGTGGGAAGTTGCAGCAAGAGGGGAATGAATTCATGAAATATATTTCAGATATCTCGCCCCTAAATGAGACACGTTGTAAGAGGACTGGTGAGGAAATCTTAAACCAAACCAAGGATACACACACACACATACACAGATACACACACATACACACACACATATATATATATATATATATATATATATATATATATATATATATATATAATCATCATCATCAGTAACTCCTCCTGTGCCTATAGTCCTTAGCCATGTAGGCCTGGGTTTCCCAACTCTTCTAGTGCCTTGTGGAACCCAGTTGAATGTTTGGTGAACTAATCTTTTTGGGAAAGTGCAAAGAACATGCCCAGGCCATCTTCATCAGCCCTTCACCATACTCTCAACCACATATGACACTTGTGTAATCTCTATTATAGTTTCATTATATTACTGTCCTGTCGATTGCCTCCTAATGATAATGACACCCAAAGACGAAAATGCAGTAACAGCGTGGAGAGCTGTAAATAGTAAATAGTTGCTTGCAAAGTTTAAAAAAAATGCAGTGAAGTTCAAGTGTTATTGTTTACTATGCACCAACAAATGATTCCCCTGAAGAAAGGAAAGATGAATACTCTGAAGTACTGCTGAGTGTAATAGATGAGATCCCAGAGAGAGATATGAAAATTGTGATGGGTACCCTCAAGGCTAAAGGTGAAAGGAATAATCAAGGTATAGAGAATATGATGAATATTGATGGTCTTGGCAAAGTTACAAAGGAAAATGGAGCACATTTTATAAGTTTTATCCAACAAAAATTCTTGTTATTAAAGGTACTCTTTTCCACCAAAAGGACATCCACAAATATGCATGGACTTCAACGTATAGCAAGGACGAAAATCAAATAGATCACATAGCCGTTAATAAAGAGAGAAAGAAAAATCTGAGACGTGTAAGAAGCTATAGAAGTGTAAAGACTGGTAGTGATCACCAGCTCCTCATTACCATACTTAAATTAGTACTAAAAGCACCAAATAGAAATGTAGACAAAATACCTACGTTTGTTACAATTAAGCTTTTAGAAGATGAGCATGTAGAAACAAATGCTATTGAATGCAAGAAATTATTTGAAGTGTTAAAAAAGTTGAGAGAGAGAGAGAGAGAGAGAGAGAGAGAGAGAGAGAGAGAGAGAGAGAGAGAGAGAGAGAGAGAGAGAGAACAAAAAATGGTGTGATATTAAGAACATATGTCAGTGTGAGATTGAGCTCATAAGTTATAACTGAGAATTGAAGTGGATGCAACTAACTTTATTTCAACAGATAGCAAGTTTATATGAAACTGGTTCCAGACAAGGATATCTAAGAATTTCAAAGCAAGTAACTCATGAAAAGCCAGGCTTAAACAGGTTCTATTAACATTGAAGAGTAGAACAAAATATTCAATAAAAAGGAAAATGCTGTCACAGTGTATGATCGCATGTGGAACAAGTGAAGTACATCAAATGATACTTGGGATACTATAAAAGAGGAGACAAAGAAAGAAATATAATGTTGACAGGTTTCGAGTAACATGAAAATACAAGGTAGAGCAAGGTAAGTATTCCAGTATCAATAGGGAAGTCAAAAGGAAAGCCAGGAATAACTGAAGAGAATATTGAAACACGAAAACAGATTAGGTTGACAAAGCTATGAGTTCAGAGAGCAGCTATGTGTAGGAATTGTGCATAGAATTATTATTTCCATCTCTAAGGGGACAAAGAAGAAGAAGCATATATCCATCAAAAAGAGAGATGAATCTATTAAAACAACATAAGATGGGTGGAATACTTGAGTCTGGTCTTGAAAAAGAGATATGAAGGAAGTAATTTGGTTGATATAATTGAAACTGAGAAAGACTTTGATGTGCCCATGATTGAAATCAGGGTTTTTCAAGTAAAAGATATTAAGAAACTCAAGAGAGGGAAAGCCCTGGATACGATGGAATAACTGCTGAGATAATATTGTCTGAAAATGAAGTGACTCCTAGAATAATTACAAGATTATTTGGTAGAATGTGGTGTGAAGAGGCAAAACTTGATGAATGGGAGTTAGGAGCATTGGAGAAAATTACAAAAAAGGAAGATCTGGGTGATTACAATAATTACGGAGGCATCACACTTACTTCAGTTGTCATGAAAATATAGAGTATGCTTATTCTAAAGAGACTAGTGGGAAAGATTGATGAAAAGCTTAGAGATGAACAAGCAGGACTATGAAAAAACCTTTGATAATATGCATCCGCCAATTTTGTGGTGAGTCCTGCATTTTAATGGAGTTCCTTTTAAATATGCAAATCTGATTAAGTGCATGGTTAACGTTATTGTAGTTCTATCAAAGGAATTTCTAGTGAACAGTGGATCATTCCAAAGGAATGTGTTTTCACATAGGTTGTTTATCCTCCTCGTGGATTTTGAGATGCATAGAACAGTTAGGGATGGCATAGAAGCGTTATACTGGATTGGTGATAAGAAATTAGCTCACCTAGAGTATGCTGATGACGCGGTCTTTACTAGCAGAACACCACAGGATTTGCAATGTATACTTACGAAAATGCATGAAATGCCACATGAGGCTGGGCTCATGATGAATTGAACAGAGACAGAGATGATGAGAAGAGTATATGCAATGTAATATTAGATATAATTGGAAGTATAAAGTATTTATGAGGTAGAATCATTTGAATATCAGGAACCATGATATTTAATAGGAGTTTCTAGAATTTGAGTTTAATGAAAGATTGAAAAAATAAATCAAATCATGGCACAGTTAAGTAAAATTTGGAAATCAAATCTCCTGAAATTACAAGTAGAAGTCAGGCTCCATAACAGTTTAGTGATATCGGTGTTACTGTATGAACATGAGTCGTGGTAAGACAATAAAACAATATCCAATATATTTTGTAGATCTGAAAATAAAACCCTCAAAATAATTTTGGGAGTTAAATGTCATAACATGATTAGAAATATAACGATAAGAGAGATTTCTCGAGTACCATATGGTGATGAGAACATGGTGAGGGGTAGATAAAGATGGTTTGGGCATGATCTTCGCCCTGCCCAAGAAGGTTAGTTCAATAAGCTTTTAACAGTAGTAGAATAGTTGTAAGGCCCAGTGCTATTTGGATGAAGACTATGAAGCGTGAAGTAAGATATGATGGATGGAGAAGTATTGATTGAAAAGCTCAAGATAGAGATGAATGGCGAAATCTAATCGAGGCC
>NC_090737.1:67906266-67918766 GCF_036898095.1 Palaemon carinicauda
GTCAGCAAGTAATCCTTACTCCTGTTATATATGAGAGGAAAAAGTCGTCATCTAATTTGATAAACAGATGTTTATTTTAAAGATTATGATATATTGAGTTTTGTGCAGTGTATGAATATATATATATATATATATATATATATAGAGAGAGAGAGAGAGAGAGAGAGAGAGAGAGAGAGAGAGAGAGAGAGAGAGAGAGAGAGAGAGAGAGAGAGAGGATACTTCTAGATATTTGATGAAAAAAGATATCAAATTATACGATTTGCTCTCTCTCTCTCTCTCTCTCTCTCTCTCTCTCTCTCTCTCTCTCTCTCTCTCTCTCTCTCTCTCTCTCTCTCTCTTGCCAAGGAATTTCAATCTTCCTTAATCTAACCTGAGACCTTCCCCTCATATCCTGCTTATGAGAGTCATTGTCAAGCACAGCCGCCTCTCATTCATCTTCGTCAGATGACAGAAAATGACCACTTGTGCCTTGAGGGGAGTCTTTGGCTAAGATCCTTATTAACTTAATCACTTTGACCTCATTTCCTTGGCGACGAATTCATTCTCTTATGTAATATAATTTCCATTTTACTACTCCAGACAAAATTTCAGACAATGGTTTAGTGAGTGGCGTCTCGGGGCTTAAGATAGAATTTCAAATATTTAAAAAAGTAAACCTTATAATAACTGAATCGAAAAAATGTAATCATATATTTCAACTTATCCATCTACATAATCATATATCTATATGCATATGTATGTAGAGTATGTATGTATGTATGGATGGATGTATATAGTGAATTATGTGTTGTTCTGGTTTGCCAAATCCTTCACAGCTAGAAAGAGGAATAGCGAGGGAGTCAAAAAGGTGTTAGTATCCTGATTGCTTGTTTACATATTTGCCAAGTTAGTTAAGGACCGTATCGGATGGCGTAAGCGATTGTTTTTTGGTTTTGTATATCCTACTTTACTTTCATGAGCTGTTTTCCTGGTTGTATCACATAAGGAAGCCCTACGCACTATAGGACCTACAAAATCTTTTTTATTTATGCCTTCATAGGTATTCTGAATTTCACACAATGTGTTCCGTGTTAAATGTCAAATCCACATTATCTAAGAACTTAGAAAAGTATTCAGATTATTCCTGAAAACATCAATACCAGCAGTCTTTCGGATGTCTATTGGGAGTTAGAATTAAAAGAACGCCGACACTCTGGGGAAATCTTTCATCCCGTGACAAAACAGGCAAGGTGTTGCTCTTCTTACTACTGCTTTGAAATGGGCGGAGCCCTCTCCAACCTCAGCGAATCAAAGACATCAACGGGGTGTTTTTGCTAGCGAAAGCATTAAAATTTTACAAATCGAGTTGCCATATTTCATTCTGTTTTATCATTTGACGTTTCAAATATCCACTGCAAATACTGAACACACACACATACAGTACATATATATATATATATATATATATATATATATATATATATATATATATATATATATATATATATATATATATATATATATATATATTGACTGATTTAAGGTTTTCAGGCATCCTGACATCTAGGGTCATTGACATCGGATATATATATATATATATATATATATATATATATATATATATATATATATATATATATATATATATATATATATATATATATATCATGAATCCGCAAAATCGTGTAGAAATTATTGTAGTATCGCAGCTAGAATATTCCTTCCGTTAATAGCTACATTAGATAATCTCGACATATGCCTGGTTCAAGTCGCCGATGAAAGAAAAAGTACTTTTAGATATGGTTCGATGTAAAATAATAATAAAAAAAAAACACCATACATAAGTTATACCGGCCTAAATGACATTCAGAGGGAGAGAGAGAGAGAGATTCGGCCTGAATACATCGTTTTTTATTATATTTGTAGTATATTGGTCAAAATTCGCCCTTAACTTTTTGAGTTATGTTGGTGACAAACAAATAGACAGAGGTGAAAACATGACCTCCTTGGCGGAGGTAATAATAATAATAATAATAATAATAATAATAATAATAATAATAATAATAATAATAATAATTGGACCACAACGTCAATTTTGAGAGAGTTCTTTCGAAGTGAGTATTGGCCCGTGCACTGAGCCCTTTGATAATTTTGAATTGCAAGATGTTACTTTAGATTTATTAAACATAATTAGTTCTCCTTACCTTCTAAATTCCTGGAATTTATCCATTTATCTAAACATACCGAAATCTTGTAACCCTTCCAGAAACCACATTATTACTTCCATTTTCAACTCGGGGCTGTTCTCACATAGTGGACCAAAACCCCGTGTTTCACGCTACGCTCAACTCTGCCTCACATAAATCTACATTAAGCCATTATATGGGCGGTCAATCACTTTCAGACTTTCAAAAAATTTGCAGGGACTATTACAATATATCAAGAAACATATGTAAAAAAGCAAACATTTCAATAGTATAATATGCATCTCTATAGGAATACAAAATGTACACAGACAAAGCCAAAAAAAAAAAAAATCTTGATTTTAACATATTTCTGTTTGCAAACGAAGTCCTCATATCCAAATAGATACCAAAACTTTTCTATCTGTTTCAAACCGATAAATCCAAATAAGCAAGTGATGATTTTGTCTCCTGACAAATTCCAAACTCATTTTAAAAGATAAAGAGCCTTTGATTTTTTTATAGCAAATTTAAAGGAATTATTCAAATGTAGTTTGAAGTTAAGATTAATTATTTTTCTTACTTATTTGTTCATTTGTTTATTTGCTAGTTTATAAAGTTGCCGACGAGAGTGTTGAATTGGTCACTGCACATTGTTAAGCATAAAAACAAATGCTTGAATGTAAGTGAATAAGTCACCAAAAAAAAAAAAATGTTAAATAGTGATATTTGTTAAATACTGTATATTTTGTAAAGGTGACAAGGTAAATTACTCTGGTAATATACATAGCTTGCAGAAGTTCCACTCAGATGCATATAAAAACATTGAAGAAAATAAAATTCAAATAAATGATGAAGATATACGATGTAAAATACGAGGAGTAGATCTTTTCACAAAGGGAGACCTAATTCCATGAGTGCCGACCCAAGCAGTTTTTAGTGAGACGAATATCTCAGTAGTGTTACAGCATCACAGAAACTGAGGAAACATCAGACAAGAAAATATGAATAGAGAAAGCATTTTCACATCTACAATTTTATAGAAAAAGAAGTTATTCTCAAAGTTCGGGTTCTTAAACTTTGTCATTTAGAAATTTGTATAATGAGAATTTATGTATCAATAGCAATAATGAACAAGCTTTTGAAATAACTAGTCAATCTCAGGTTGAAGATTGAACACTGTTCTGACCTGAAAAACAGCATAGACTTCTGATCATCCCCATATAAAGACAAACTGATATTTTATAAATCTTTTTAATCACTGAAAACAATTGTTCTTTTTGCTTGTAATTTGTGGCATGATGACTGGATCAAAGAAGTTAGTCTTGAGCTTTACACTAAATTACTCAATGCCTTCAAAGAAACCAAGAAACTTCTATGGCCCACCAAATCTAGTGATGTTTCTTCTTCTTCTTCTTCTTCTTCTTCTTCTTATTATTATTATTAGTATTATTATTATCATTATTATTATTGTTGTTATTATTATTATTATTATTATTATTATTATTATTATTATTATTATTATTATTATTATTATTATTACTAGCTAAGATACAACCCTAGTTGGAAAAGCAGGATGCTATAATCACAGAAGCTCCAACATGGAAAATAGCCCAGTGAGGAAAGGAAAAAAAGGAAAATAGGATATCTTAAAAAGAGTAATAACATTAAAATAAATATCTCCTATATAAACTATAAAAACTTTAACAAAACAAGAGAAATTCCAGCTTATGTTCTACAATCTGTATTTACCCTAATGTGTGGTAAGAGGGACCCATCAGATCGAGAATGAAAATTACTACTAACAGTTAGTCTAGATATGTGTAAAGCAGCAACAGGCGGACAATGAAAGATGAAAATGCATATCCTACTATGTATGACACTCCGCCATCTCTTCAAGTTTAAACAATCAACCACTTTCCTAAACAAACTAGTCTTATGCTTTTTCTTTTGAATTGGAAACAACCCTGGTATATACATGGTTGAAAGTGTTTCAGTAATCAGTAATAGTGATGTGGTTAATGATCAACCTGCAGGAACAATGTTTCATTACGACCGAGACAAATTTGATCAGCTAGTGTCTGATGTTTATGGAACTGGATCAGTTCAAAGCACAATTGGAATCTACAAGGAAGAATTTGGATTCTGTAAAGATGATGACCAGAAATTAGTCCCTCGTATGACTGAACCCATTCCTGAGAAGATTCAAAAGTCCAGTTTGAGAATTCCCATCATACTACCGGAGAAAACGACATGAAGAACCTACCCTCATAGAATCCTCAAACTGTGCTGAAAATTCCAGCATCAAGATTACGATTTTTTTTATATTATTGCTTGTAATGTACCCTTTGGGAGTCAATTTATCCCTGCTATATCAGGATCTGTGTCTACTAGGCTTCTGCCAATACTCCAAATTTTACGGCAACCATGTATGTAGATATATGTATATGCATATATACCTTTGTGTGTATATATATATATATATATATATATATATATATATATATATATATAAATATAAATATATATATATATATATATATATATATATATATATATATATATATATATATATATATATATATATATATATATATATATATATATATATATATATATATATATATATATATATATATATATATATATATATATATATATATATATATATACATATATATATATGTATATATATATATATATATATATATATATATATATATATATATATATATATATATATATATATATAAATATATATACTGTATATATATATATATATATATATATATATATATATATATATATATAAAATTACAGTATTTTTTAGATTTTTTAATGGGGAGCCCTACCCTTGTAGCGGGAAGGGGTAGCCCCACCCTGACAGTGGGAAGGGGGGAGGGGAGCCCCGCCCTGCCAGCGGGAAGGGGAGGGCCTAGCCCTGCCAGCAGAAAAGAGGGGAGCTCCCCTGCCAGCAGGAGGGGGGAAACCGTGCCCTGCCAGTGGGAAGGGGGGAGCCCCGCCATGCCAACAGGAAGTGGGGAACCGTGCCCTATCAGCGGGAAGGGGGAGCCCCCTGACAGTAGTAAGGGTGGGGCCTGCCAGTAGGAAGGGGAGCCCCCTGCCAGCAGGAAGGGGGGAGCCCCGCCCTGCCAGCAGGAACAAGGGAACCCCGCCCTGCCAGCGGGAAGGGGGCCCCTGCCCTGCCCACGGGAAGGGGGAGCCCTGCCTTGCCATCGGGAAGGGGGAGCCCCGCCATTTCATCACGTAGGGGGAGCCCCGCCCTGCCAGCAAAAAGGGGGAGCCCCGCCCTTCCACCCTTCCAGCGGTAAGAGAGGAGCCCTGCCCTTCCAGCCAGCAGGAGCAGGGGAACCCCGCCCTGCCAGCGGGAAGGGGGGCCCTGCCCTGCCCGCGGGAAGGCGGAGCCTTGCCTTGCCATCGGGAAGGAGGAGCCCCGCCATTTCAGCACGTAGGGGGGAGCCCCGCCCTGCCAGCGGAAAGGGGGAGCCGCGCCGTTCCAACATTCCAGCAGGAAGAGAGGAGCACTGCCCTTCCAGTGGGATGGTGGAGCCCCACCCTACCAGCAGGAAGGGGGGAGCCCTGCCCTGCTAGTGGGGAGGGAGGAGCCCCGCCCTGCCAGCGGAAAGGGGGGAGCCCTGCCCTGCCAGCAGAAAGGGGGGAGCCCCGCCCTTCCACCCTTCCTGCGGGAAGGGAGGAGCCCCGCCCTTCCAGCGGAAAGGGGGAGCCCTGCCCTGCCAGCAGGACGGGGGAAGCCCCGCCCGGCGAGCGGGAAAGTGGGAGCCCCGCCTGCCAGCTGGAAGGGGGGAGCCGCGCCCTGCCAGCGGGAAGGGGACAGCCCCACCCTGTCAGCAGGAATGAGGGAGCCCCACCCTGCCTGCGGGAAGGTGGGAAATGCTTTGGTGAAAGTTGAGAGAATTATTGAGTTTGCAACTTTGGAAGAAAATCAAAATATAAACAGGAATCAATGACAAGTAGAATCAGGAAGGCAGTTATAAAAAGCTAAAAAAGAGTCTTCAAGACTAATAATAGATTTATTTGAAAGGATTCGTACAGAAAATACAGGGAGAAGAGGGACACAGGTAGGAGAACGGGAGAGAAGAAATAGAATCCGAAAAAGAGAACTAATTATTGGTTGATCACTTTACGATTGTAAGGATTTGAAATGGAAAAGTAAAGTCTATAATGTTGAAGATCCAAAATTGAATTTGTTTAGAATAACATGGAAGCTGCACAGAAGTGGAGAATACTGAAGGATCATGGAAAGCAAAAATTTTTCAATCTGAAGTAAATTTTTTCCCCTCTAAAAGGAAGAACTTCTAAGGAGAGACACTCCAATTGGACATCTTCCTGTTAGCACGCTCTTATATGAAAAATTATTATCTAGGACCAACGAAGGAACGGGTTGGGATCGGTAATTTTCGTTTTACGGCACCCCGGATTTGAACTTCGTGCTCCAGCTTCTGTCATCAATTTGTGTCAGCCTCATCATCATCTGCCTGTCGTCAGTGTTCGTGTCATCCAACATAAGTAACAGCTTTTAAAAGGTACAAAAAGGATATTATGATTGCAAAGGAATCAATGGCTCAATTGGGTTCCGTCGTCATGAAACGCCTTCAAGATTTCAGTCTAAATAAATTCGACCAAGAAGCGCAACGGCAGGAGAAGAGGAACTGGTCAAACGAATACTCCGAGAAAAGAGTTTGTTGACCTTCATCAGGACCCCTAAAAGATTGATACGCAATCGAGATGTCAAAACGGAAGTTAGCTTATGGGAAGAGTAGTAACGGGGTACCTTTACACATGCGTACGCATGTATAAATATATATATATAAATATATATATATATATATATATATATATATATATATATATATGAATATATATATATATATATATATATATATATATATATATATATATGTATATATATATATATATATATATATATATATATATATATATATATGTATATATATTTATATATATAAATATATATATATATATATATATATATATATATATATATATATATATATATATATATATATATATGTATATAAATATATATATATATATATATATATATATATATATATATATATATATATATATATATATACTTTCATACATGTTCCCTGGTTACCCTCGTGTATCATTTTATCATTTCAGGCGGGGATTTTGCCACCTTCTCCCTGTGGTCTAGTAGACTAGTCCTGTGCTTGCAGACCCTAGGCTGAAGAATAGACATTCTTCTGCCACCTAGGATGGCACCGGCACTGGAACTCTGTTTCTCTTTTGTTTAGGGGTGGCAGCTAGATGGCTGCCGGCCCCTTAACTGTATTGGAAGACCCTAGGCTGGAGAATAGATATTCTACTGCCGCCTATACTGAAACAGTTTCTTTAGGGTATGGTAGGACTGGCAACCTGCCGGCTCCTTTCACACCTTATACAGGACTCTTTTCCCTCCCCCTCTGTCCTTTAGTGATGGCCTATCCATCGCAACCCTTTGGCCGTCGTCCTACAATCTCACCGCTTGCCGGTAGGTTGTAGGGCGGCTTGGGCTTCTGCTTGTAGTGGCCTAGTCGCTCAGCTTTCCGTTATGGACGCAAGGCTCCAGGAGAGCTGTGCCAGCTGGACCAGCAGCCGGCAGTGGATCCCTTTGCTGTAGTGTCCTTCAGTCCTCTCTTGGACTGCCATTCACAAACCTGTGTCCAGCAGAGACCGACAATGGTGGTTGATAGGTGGAAGCCTGAACAACTTATATTCTCCCCTTCCCTTTGAACCCTCATTCCGGAGGAAGTACGTGAGACAGAGCTCTTACATCATCCTTCACTCCTTACTTTTTCTCTCTATCGGCTAGTGCAGCCGGGTTCTAACCCAACCGGCAGCTGCCGGCCGCTACCCTAGCCGGCAAGGTGCTAGCTGGACTTGTGCGCTGGCAGCCAACGAGCCGCTGGCACAACTGACTTGGCCGGCAAGAGCCGGCCGAGTTTTGATTACCGACCACTACCCTGTCCGGCAAGACGCCGACTGGACTAGTGCGCCGACTGCCGGCAAGCCGCTGGAAACCGGCGGGCTGCCGGCCACCATCCCAGCCGGCGCTTTGCCCTAGGTGCTAGCCTTGCTGGCAACATGCCGGCTAGATCTACAGTTTATGACCATACAGTAGCCAGTATATTTGCAGCATAGATCATACTGCAAACAGAAAACTATGGTATAAAAGTATACAGTAGTTAAATTTCCAACATACTCTGTGTGTCCAGGCGCAGTCTATTGTTGAGACCATACTATATAAGGAAAGGAATTCTCTTCCCATACACTGATAGATGATCAGTTACAAATGACCCTCCTTCTGGAATTTGGTGTTAAGTTACACTTATCTATCCCTACAGGTTAGAACTCTTCCAATGGGCCTCTTGAATAGGATAACCCTGGGCTTCAATTTTAAGGGAGGTCACAGAAATTGGCTGGCCAGGAAAAACACGTATGTGTCTTTCCTAATTAATTTTTAGCTTACCTATCCTAAGCTATATGCAATAAAATAAAATGAGAAATATTATTAATAATATTTATTTAGTTTATCAAGTGAGATGAACTACCTTATACTCAGTCTGTTTTCCTCTCTTTACAGGAGGACCATCGTAAGTGCCGTAGTGTCTCCTGCAACGTCCGGAACAAGGACTTCTGCGGCTACGAGGAGTGCAGGACGCACACCCACTGTTCCATCACCAAAGAACCTCTCAAGTATTGGGTCCCCCATGTATGTAATGTGTGCAAAGCCTTGGTTACTGAGGCCTTTGATGACCCCAAGACAACGGAGTCAAGGGATGCAGCACGGAGTAAGCTGCGTAGATGGGTACGTGGCTTCCTGATAAATAACACGGGGCCTTAACTTCCGAATGAGCGAATGCGGGCCTATCCATTCCCTAAGGCATCTGCAGATACCGTCATACCACAGCCTCACCCTGAGATCCCTTGCGTCCAGATTTCCGTAAATACGGACATCTCGGATGCGATGAAGGACACCCATCTAGACGAGAGGATGTCAGAGGTGCCAGAAGACACCGTAAATGACCTTCTTGCGGAAGGTCAGGAAGAGGAGTCTACATTGGCTCCTGAAACGGAAGAGGATGAAGTCGAAACGGTGTCCTCTTTGTCGGTTCCAGCCACAGAACCAGTGCCCTCTATGTCCTCTGCTCCTCCATCTGATGAAACCGGGAAGACCTTGTCTATCCTCATGTCTATGATGGAGAGGTTCTAGAAGCAGAGTGAAGAAATGGAAGCTGCATTGAGGAAGGACATACATCAGCTTGCAGCGTCCCGTGGGTCTCACAGGAGACTTAACGTGAAAGATTTTCCCTCGTGCTCTGAGGAAAACTTGTGGATGCATGCAGAGTACATGCCAATCACAAATGGGAAGATATTCCTCTCAGAAAAGCTGGGAGCTATCCTTATCGAAGACATCGAATTTTGGCCCAGCTTTTAGTCTTATCCAGACTGCTTTGTCAGTGTAAAGGCGGAACTCGTGTCTAAAGAGGAGACAGCTGAAAGAGGTCATAGTGCTTGACCATGCAAAGGCTCAAGCTTTATTGGCTAGCAATCTGAATGACAGGGGCTTCACTAGCTCTAAGGTACCAGCCCTGAGTAAGAAACACCCTTCTTTTCTTGCTCCAGCTACAATGGCCTTTCCCTTTGTGGAAAAATGGTTCAAGGCAGTGATGAAGGCAGTGCAAACTGGGAAACTTTTCCCTACACTTGAGGAGTGTAGGCCCTTATCCCTAGCTCTGCCTACAGATCACAAGGATTGGAAGGAAATACATCTTACCTTCTCAGTCGGGAAGTTGAAGACGGATATTGCTGGACGCCAGTTTAGTGAAAACCTCCCAAAGTTAGAGTCTGACTTTCTCCTGCACAGACAGAAGGAGACGAAGGAAAGGCTTGCTGCCTCTCTGTCCCTCCAGACCACCTTGGAGGCAATGGCAAGTGAACATAGATACCCAGATATGTTTATGGTCGTGGCCAAGACACACTTGGCAACCCTAGTCACGGACTTCTATGATTTTGTTAAGGCCAGAAGGGCTTGCAGGGAGTTTGTGTTTGCTTCAGCTGTGGTAAAACATGAACCTAGGAAGCTGATATCTTCCAATATTTGGGGAAAGAACCTCTTCTTGAATGAAGTGGTCAAAGAAATAGTCAACAAGGCTGTTACGGAGAACAGGAATCTTCTCCAAAAGTGGGGTATGTCGGCTAAGAGGAAGTCCTCCCCGGATGAGGATCCCCAACCATAAAGGAAGACAAACAGGCTAAGGTTGCCCTCTCGCCCCGCAAGACAACAACAACTTCCCATGACCGCGGTGCCCCAGATGGTGGCACAACACCAACCCACCTACCAGATGGTACCCCAGCAGAGGAAGAGGGGGTAGGGGAGGACGTGGTCAAGGAGATAAGTCCTCCGGACACCAGAAGCAATGAGATGCATCCGGTAGGAGGAAGACTCCAACTATTCCGGGATCACTGGACCTTCGATCCCTGGGCCCACAGCCTGATCAAGAACGGACTAGGTTGGAGCTGGAAGACAGCTCCACCATCATTTCCTCAATTCTTCCAACACTCCACCCCAGTTCTGGAAAAATTTACCCAAGAACTCTTGAGCAAATGGGTAATAAAGAGGGCAAAGTCCATCAAATTCCAAGGAAGGCTGTTTTGTGTTCCCAAGAAGGACTCAGACAAACTCAGAATCATTCTGGACTTGTCGCCACTCACAAGTTCACAGAAAATGACAAGTTCAGGAGGCTGACCCTTCAACACATAAGGACCCTATTGCTGAAAAGGGCATACACAGTCTCCGTAGACATGGCAGATGCCTATGGGCACATTCCGATCAATCGCCAACTCTCCTCCTACCAAGGATTCAGGCTACAGAAGAGAAAATACGCCTTCAGAGCCATGCCCTTCAGACTAAACATAGCTCCAAGGATCTTCACGAAGCTTGCATATGCAGTCGTTCAACAACAACGCTTAGAAGGTGTCCAGGTGATGACCTACCTGGACGATTGGCTGGTGTGGGCAGCATCCGAGATGGAATGCATGCAAGCATCCAAGAAAGTGATCCAGTTCCTTGAACATCTGGGATTCAAGATCAACATCAAAAAGTCTCGATTATCTCCAGACCAGAAGTTTCAATGGCTAGGAATACATTGGAACTTACAGTCACATAGCCTCTCCATTCCATTAAAGAAGAGGAGAGAGATAGCGGGATCTGCCAAGAGACTACTGAAATCCGACAGGGTATCAAGACGCCAACAGGAGAGAGTGCTGGGCTCCCTTCAGTTTGCATCAGTGACAGACCCAGTGCTAAGAGCACAGCTAAAAAATGCATCAGGAGTCTGGAGAAGATACGCATCAAACGCTCGAAGAGATCTAATAAGACCGATAACGAATCGACTACGATCACTTCTCAAGCCCTGGTCAAAGGTCAAGAACCTGAAGAGGTCAGTGTTTCTGCAACCACCTCCACCCTCAGTCATCATCCACATGGACGCATCAAACGAAGGATGGGGAGGTCACTCTCACCAACGGAAAGTCCAGGGGACTTGGTCCTCTCTGTTCAAGACCTTCCACATCAGCATTTAGGAGGCCATGGCAGTCTACCTCACACTGAAGAAATTGTCCCCTCGCCCTTCAGTCCACATAAGATTGATTCTGGACAGCGAGGTAATAATGAGATGTTTGAGTCGTCAAGGTTCGAGATCACCTCAACTCAACTAAGTGATGTTGGCTATCCTCCGCTTGGCGTAAAAGAAGAGATGGCACTTATCAGCAGTTCACCTTCAAGGGTTCCACAATGTGACAGCGGACGCTCTATCCAGGCTAACGCCGATAGAGTCAGAATGGTCCCTAGACGCAGGATCATTCTCCTTCATCTTACATCAAGTCCCAGAACTGCAGATTGACCTCTTCGCGACAAGCAACAACAAGAAACTACCTCGTTATGTGGCCCCATACGAGGACCCTTTAGCGGAAGCGGTGGACGCCATGTCCCTCGACTGGAACAGATGGACCAGGATTTATCTGTTCCCTCCAACCAACCTGATGCTAAAGGTCCTCAACAAGCTGAGATCTTTTCAAGGAACAGCAGCCCTAGTGGCTCCCAAGTGGCCGAAGAGCAACTGGTTCCCTCTATTATTGGAATTGCAGCTGAGGCTGGTTCCTCTGCTGGACCCAGTTCTGACTAAACAAGTACAGAAGTCGACTGTCTTCGCTTTATTACGGAAAACCCAAGACCTTCATCTCATGATTGGGATCTCAAAAGAA
>NC_090737.1:67923766-67941266 GCF_036898095.1 Palaemon carinicauda
CTGGGGTGAGTGAATTGCTAATCTTTGTTAAAGGAAACTCCGAATTCTCATTTGGAATTTTTCTTTCTTTGTGCTAATTCCTTTTTCTTTCAGAAATTCTCGGGAAATTTTTTGGGATTAGTAACGTTGTTTTGGGAATTTTGTTATATATATGCGTTTACGCAGTGGGCGTCTGTACTCATATAGATATTTTGATAGAATTGCAAGGGGTCGAAGAGATAGGAAAAAAAATACAGCAGTCATGACTCCCCCTGTGAGCCCTTCCCCTGGACCTAGTGGTGTAGGCCAGACTAATCCTCCTCCAATTGTGACGCTTGTAAATGCCAGGTCAGCAATCCTTCCTTTTCAAGGTCGGGTCAACGGGTTCTTGCCACAAAATGTGGAGTCATGGATTTCATCCGTCGATGCCCATTTAAATGCCAAACAAATCGTAGACCCTTTTGTACAACTACAAGAAGCTAAAAGTTTTATAGATTTTTCTAAGGGGGATGCGAGTGCGTATTTAAGAGGTGTTTCATTTCAAGAAGCAGTTACTTGGGATGATTTCAAAGTTAGGTTACGCGCGATCTATGGGGATGAGGAAGCCTTGGATGTAGTATTAACGTTACGAAATACACTTAATCAAGCCACTATGAATCGGCTTAATGTTATTGAGAGAGCAACTCTCATAGCTGATAGGCTTAACGAATATCAGGACATTTTAGGTCATTCCACTTGGGTTACTAACGATAACATCTCCGTGAAAGATTTTTTACGATTAATGTATTTGACTTGCATGACACTTATGTTGCCTGAAGCTTTAGTGCGGTGTTTTGATAAGAAGTTAACGCCTGCAAGTACGGAATTGGATGTCTATAAACAGATAAAGAAACACATGTCTAAGTGTCCAGATCTCGATCCCGTGTTAACTCAAGTTTTTGCAAAGAATAAAACAAAGCCACAAACAGTGAACGTAGTTGGCAGTCCAGTAGCGGGAATGACGTGTTATAACTGCAAACGTCAAGGTCACTTAAGCGCAGACTGCAGAACGAAATTTTGCTCAATTCACAACACTGCAACGCATTCATATAGTCAATGTTACTCGCGTAAGACACAACAATATCCCAGAAATACACAGTCAATTCCACAGTCAGTTCCATATGGAAATAAAAAGAAAAATCCTCATTTTAACAATAAGAAGAAACAACCAAATGTCAATGCAGTTCAGAGACCAAAACAAACAAACACTTCTTCGAATATCGCTGAGCCTGGGTCGTCAAACCAGACCTCGCAAGGTCAGACTAATTTTCAGAATGTGCAGAGCAAAGCAAATACCACATAGTTAACTCTAGAGGGGAAGAGATTGATGTTGGGTCAAGGTCATTCATGTCAGCATCAATAGTATTGAATAATCAATTTAATGTATTATCAGATAATTGTGAGACAATAGATTTTCCTATGAAACACACGGCCGAATTAAGTAAAACAGTGCATGCTCCCGTAGATTTGCAACGAATTCATACAATATTGAGCCAAAATGAGTTACGGCCAACCTTATATGCTGTAAATTTAGAACACAAATCCTTTACGTTATTTTTTGACTCTGGTAGTCCACGTAATATCATGGATTTGAAAACACATCATTTGTTGTTTTCGAACTTTCCGATTGAAAAATCCGGAATTAGACTTTCGGGTATAGGAAATAATGAATTAAATGTCATAGGCATAACTCATGTTCAGTTCAGAGTCGGTAATCGCACGTTTGCCGATACATTTGTTGTTGTAAAAAACATTAATATGTATCCAGCTGTAATTATAGGATACCCATCTATGGGAAATCAAAACATTATCTTAGCCCCTGCCAAGCACGGCGTGTATATCAAAGGGAAATTCTATAAGTCTCCTAATACCTTAAAATCAGTTTTGGATAAAAAGGAGACGACAAATGTAACCGTAACGTACGTTGAAGAACCAATAACTTGTCTCACTAATAAAGAAATAATATACGCGACCCAGCAGAATTCTCGTTCACCCGTAATATCATCTTGCACGCAATCTATTGAACCAAACCTACCTTCGAATTTAATAGTGCAAATAAAGAAAACATTACCGGGATCTGAAATATTAATCCTTTCCGATACTTTGAAAACTAACGGATTGTCTGTCACACAAGCTATTTATACAGTAGGCTCACATCAACAATGTAATATCGAAGTCTGTAATCATTTAAATAACACTTTAGTAATTCACAAAAATCAACATATCTTGGATGTAGAAGTTTATAAACATCGTATTCTTACCGTTGCTGAAATCAATCACTCTCAATCAGTTGCGGATGAATCCCTTTTGCGATCTATTAAAAATAAAATCAATAAGGACATTCAAGACGAAGAAATTCAGCAGAAAATTTTTGAACTTTTAACTAAATATCATGATGTTTTTTCCACTACGGATGGATCCTTAGGAAAAACAGATGTGATCGAGCATCAAATAAGGTTAAAGGACAAGCAGAAAATTATCTATGTACCCTCGTATAGACTCCCTATGAAATTCCAGAATGAAATAAATGATGAAGTAGGTAAAATGCTAGAAGAAGGAGTCATTAGGAAATCAAACAGCCCTTATAATTTTCCTTTAATAGTTGTACCGAAAAAAGATCGAACATGGCGTATCTGCGTCGACTTTCGTCGTCTAAACGAGGAAACGATCCCTGATCGATTCCCAGTGCTATGTACAGACGATATTTTGTCTTTGTTAGGTCAGAATAAATATTTTACCAGTTTGGACTTACTTAAAGGCTTTTACCAGATATCATTAGAAGAAGATAGTATCCCATACACAGCCTTCAGTACAGCCAGGGGACATTATGAATTTTTACGGATGCCTTTTGGTTTACGTTGTGCTCCTCTAACATTTACAAGAATGATTAACATAGTGTTTGGAGACTTGTTAGAGGATATATTGCATGACTATATGGATGATCTTGTAATCTTTTCCAACACCTTAGAAGAACATCTACGTAAGTTAGAACTAGTACTACAGAGATTAAGACAACATAACTTAAGGGTAAAGATTAGTAAGTGTGAATTTTTCAAAACAGAATTAATATATTTGGGTTTCATGGTGTCAAGCCAAGGTTTTAAAGTAGTCCATGATAAGGTGTCGGCTATACATAATTTTCCCATACCTACTAATGTCAAGGGAATACAGCAATTTCTGGGTTGTAGTGGATATTACAGGCGTTTTATACGCAACGATTCAATAATAGCCGCTCCTTTAACTGATCTTACGAAGAAGGGCGTAGATTTCATATGGTCTGAGCAACATCAACAGGCGTTTAATACTTTGAAAGATGAACTGTGTAGTTCTCCTATCTTAAAATTTCCTGACTTCGGTAAGGAATTCTTCATTGCAACAGACGCCTCAGACTTAGGAGTAGGAGGGGTATTGCTTCAGCAATATGATAAACAATTTTTTCCGATAGCTTTCTATTCTCGAAAATTGAGAACTTCCGAAAGTAAGTATGCAGTAATAGACAAGGAAGGGCTAGCTATTGTTAATTCGCTAGTGCATTTTAAGTTCATAATTTCCGGTTATCCCGTTAAGGTTCTTACTGACCATAAATCACTAACAGAGTTCTTTAAAGGCTTCAACCACAGCCCTAAACGAACTCGGTGGCATTTGATCATTCAAGATTTTGGCGCAAGAATCGGGTATTTACCTGGGAAAGCAAATATCATTGCGGATGCATTATCACGCAACCCCGTGTCATCTTGTACGAAGCCTTTAGCTGGATTAATAGATATATCAACATCCATGCCTATTGTAAAAACAGTATCTGAACAAGAAGATTTAGACTGGAGCGCTGAATTGTTACAGACTGAGCAAAGAAAAGATCAGAAAATAGATACAATTATAAATGCTTTGAAAGGCAATCATAAGGAAAAGGAATATATAAAGTATAAGCAGCAGAATTATATAATCAAAGATAATATTCTGTGTAGGACTGTGACAAGGAAAACCCGCAATACACCACATGTAACTAACGACCAGGTAGTAGTACCAATCTCGCTTATTTCCACTGTCCTGAATTGGTTGCATTCAAATCCATTACATGGACACCCGGGGTTCTCATTAATGTCACAGAAAGCCAAATCATTGTTTTATTGGCATACAATGCTTACAGATATAAAAAGACACATAGCTAATTGTCGCACATGTCAGGAAAACAAAGGGCATACGAAAACACCTGTCAGCCTAGGAGCTTATCCTGTGCCCAATCAACCCTTTGAAAGAATACATTTAGATTTGTTAACAGGATTTTACGAGTCAGACAGAGGAAATAAGCACCTCTTAGTAATTATAGATGCTTTAACTCGATATACAGAACTAATAGCGCTTAAAACTAAAACTGCGATTGAATGCGCTAGGAAGTTTTACGAGTTACATTTGTAAACATGGAATTCCACACATGATAATCTCAGACTCGGGTGGTGAATTTAATAATCACTTTCTTACCTCATTGTTTGAATTCCTCAACATAAAGAAAATAAATCCCATGATATATCACCCAGAGTCGAATGGGCTAGTGGAAAGAGCAAATAGGAAGATATTGAATATATTGAGGGTAACACTAGGGGGATCAGACCCCAACTGGGATATTGCAATACCGGCGGCACTGAGTACTCTGAATCATTCATATCATATATCAATTAAAATGTCACCGCATGAAGCATTGTATGGTACCCCAGTTAGAATGCCTTTCCATGTATTAACGCCTACAACTAATCTATCAAATCCTTTAAAAGAATGTATAAATGCAAGTATAAGTCGATATGATATCCTTCAAAAGAATTTAGAAGAATCATAAATCATAATGAAAAGGAATCATGATAAAACAGCGAAACCAACTAAAACATATACCGTGGGTGATAACGTATATATTCAAATCAATGCACGAAAAGGGCTCAATTATAAACTAACACCTAAGTTTGAAGGCCCATTTAACATTTTGGAAACATTAACGGCCAATAGGTTTAGAGTTCAAAACATATCCCAACCCACGGATGAGAGAATAGTACCATTGGCTCACATAAGAAATTAAAAAGAAAAGAGAGGAAAAGAAGTGAGGGAAATTTTTTTTTTTATTTTATGTGATTAAGAATTTTCTTTTTAATACAGGAGTAATTACATATATTTTTCTTGTTACAGGTTTCTAAGATGAATTTTTTGTTGTTGGGAGTGATATTGTTCGCTCAGATATTTTTCTTGTGTGGGATGAGCTCTAAAACTAAAAGTATAAATTTCAAATATGGCACTATAGTTGAAAGACAAGAAGATGTTTTATTACATCAACCAAGGTAATTGTAGAAGTGAATATGCAAGCAATTTTTCTTCAAGAGAATGATGTCACTAGCTTAAGAACCGCCATTTCAAGGTTTTCTGCCTCATTGGATGAGTTGCATAGAAGACATTTTCATTTGACTACAGAGAGTTTGCTTGGATCAACATTGAAAGTTGCAGAGATGCTATCTGATGACTTGAAAAAAAAGACTGACGAGACAGGATCTTTGGCTTAAGACCTTTTGATGTGGATTGTAGGACACGAACATAAAGAAAGACGAAATCCATTTATTTATGCTGCATTAAGCATCTTTGGGTCTGTTGCAAGTTTAGGTTTAGGAATTTCCAATCATCTTAAAATTAGTAATCAAAATAAGAAAATTGAGTTCTTGACTCATGAAGATGAATTGATTATATCAGAACTAAGGAATCAGTTAGCTTCAATCAATAAATTTATGGATTTAGTAAATGAACATTCAAATGATATCGTTCAGATTATGGAAGTACAGGATTTGTTGGCAACATTAACGTATTATGATTCAAAGATAGATCACATACATAACAGAATTGCACATTTCATTGAGAAATCCAAGGATTATGTAGAAGCTATCACGTTAGCAACTAAAGGTGTATTGTCGCCCCATTTGTTGCCTATAAGTTACTTAAAGTTAATTCTGGAGAACGGAAGGATAAACTAGGCTATGTTCCTTTGTTAGACGAACATAGGTTAGAATTTTATTACAGCCTAATTACAGTAAACGTAGATAATAACAAGATTATGATTACAATTCCCTTTGATTCTTCTGATGCCTGGCAATCTTACAGGATATCACCATTTCCGACTTTCATGACGAATCACTCAAATCCAGTAATATCCAGTTTGACAGGACACGTATTGATTTCCCCAGACAAGGAAACATATACGGTCATTAAAGACTTAAATCAATTAACTCACTGTTCAGACGCAATGGATAAAACAATATGTACAGCTGACTCATTTGAATTCCATAAAAACTTAATGGATTCATGCGAGTTAGGTATAGTGCTAGACGGTGCTCTCTCCCATACAAGTGAAAATTGTCTGGATAAGCTTTATCCCTTTGACAATAATGAGTTCAATTGCAGACTGAACAATGGCTCGTGGATACGATACGACTAGGACGGCTTCAATGTATCATACCCTGACGGATCCACGTCCTTCACACACATCTTCGTCGCAGCAGATGGTTGTATCGGGACTTCCCCTAATTCCATGGTGACTGGTCTACGGACACTCATCAGAGAACGAGCCTACTTCGCGAACTTCACGTGGACCTCTACAATGCCAGCACTCCCTCTCCCGTATAACAGACATGTGGCAAAGTGGTTGATGAAGCTTACCAAAAGGGACCACCTGTCACCGACTTATAAGGAAATCCTTCACCCCATACTACTAGCAGGTCTGGCGTTCATAGTGGTCAATCTTTATCGCCGTGAACATCCTTGTTTGGCGTAGGTTACGGCACAGCATGCAGCTACAGAGGAACGTTTCGCCTAGTCCCGACAATACTCCATACTGGATTCAGTTTAAAGCCGTTTGAGTGGCCACCTCATTCGCTAAAGGAGTAAATTGTCGGGAAGTGTTTGTAAGAAAAGCTGTTAGTACGCTAGTAATATGTAATTGAAGAAATTTTCTACATTTGCATTGTTAAAAATACATTTAAAACAACATTTAAAAAAAAAAAAAAAGACATAAATCATTTTTTCTCTCGGCATCTAATAAAAATATATAAGCCGGAATGTTAAAAAGAAAAGAGGAAAAAAAATATATATATAACAGAATCTATGGGCATCTAATAAAATATATCAGCCCTATATATATATATATATATATATATATATATATATATATATATATATATATATATATATATATATATATATGTACAAAACTGTGGTACATGTACGTACCAGGAATTCTTGTTTGTGCATAAAAAATTGAGTATTATGTTAATATATGTTTCTAACAAAGGTAACAATTAAGTTACCGAATCATATGTAAGTCAGTAGTTTTTTTGGTACCATATAATCATTTGCTAGCAATATACCATATATATGATCTTTATTTTATAATGCATTTTTCTTTTTGCTTTGGTAATATCTTTTTCATATGCATTATTGTTATTATTTTTTAATGTGCCTATTTGGAAATTCGTCCTCGTTTGATTATGGCTAAAGTTAAACAAAGAATAATACATATGTCCAGTCACACCTAGAAATCATGTTTTGGCTTGTTAAATTTTTGTGAAAAATTGAGATAGCTGGCCGAGCTTATGTAATAATTAAAATAGTTAATATTACATGTTTAAAACACATGACGTAATATGTCATGATGGATGAAGGTGCCAGCCGTGGGACTTGCTGTAGTCATTCAAATCATAAACAGGACGTACAATGCAACCTCGACAATGTGACGTTTCTCTTAACTGTCAACACATTGCCTCAGCGTGTGAAAGTTTGTGACGTCACCGGATGCAGGTGTCTTCCGAGTTTATGACGAAACTTATATAAACTAAGCATACGATATCTGTGATATCGATAAGTTAGTCAGTTCATATCTATACTTCACCAGAATTGGTCATCTGACCAACCCAGCTTCCTCCAGTGATGGAGATGTTTAACTCTGTTGTTTTTATAGAATAAATACTTTAAAGCTAATAAGATGTATTCTGTTATCCAGTTACACACATCTGAAACAACACATACTCAATGTGTGCTTATAAAAGTAGCACACCAATATATATATATATATATATATATATATATATATATATATATATATATATATATATATATATATATATATATATATATATATATATTTATATATATATATATATATATATATATATATATATATATATGTATATGCATATATATATATATATATATATATATATATATATATATATATATATATATATATATATATATATATATATATATATATATATATATATATATATGTATGTATATATATATATATATATATATATATATATATATATATATATATATATATATATATATATATATATATATATATATATATATATGTATATATATATATATATATATATATATATATATATATATATATATGTATAAAAGTATATATGCCATATATATATATATATATATATATATATATATATATATACATATGTATGTGTATGTATATATATCCATGCGTGGCCACGCACGGTAACTAGGTGTCTTGCGACCCTAGGCTAAACCAACGGGGGATCTCGGAGCAGCAGTAGGCCCCAGAGGTACGGCATGCAGGACCACCGACGTGTGGATGCACCCTGATGCCTACCAAGCACTGCACCCACTGCCTTGTGGACAGCCCTTGGGTGGGTTAAGGCTACGGGAGTAAACCACAAACGAAAAATCTGTGCGCTGGGTACCATATAAGGCGGTTTCCTGAAATACTTGGTTTTCCGGCATATCCCTGCAACCCAAATCTGCTGTCAGTCGTCCTGAATCGTTCATGCCACTGACATGAGTTGAAGAGGGCCAAGATGTGGTTGTGGGAAGAGCGCACCCCCACAGCCACAATAATCCTTTCTCTGCGCTAGCACACTGCTTCCTTCACTTTCACCACCATTTCTCATCCTCACCACCAACCAAGAAAAGTCCCCCGGCGACAGGATAGGGTGACGGTGACAGGTCGAGAATGCGGCTTGAAGTCATCAGCCCGAGTCCTGCACGTGGGCGGCACTGGAGTGATGGTCGTTGGAGAGATGGCATGAATCAGGTCTATCCGTCGGCAGCTTCCAGTACGACTGAGCAGCCAGAAATGGAGGCCCCACTGCTCACCCCTGGCAGGGATCGGTTTAGAAAAAGTAACCTAAACATTGGCTGATTCACTACCACCTGGGTGGATAACCGCATCCACCAAGGCATTCCTTACTGCGGTCGAAATAGAAGAAAAATACCCCTTAACATTGCCACCTGGAATGTTCGCACACTAATTGATCGTGATGAAAATGACCGACCACACCGCAGGACAGCTCTTGTCCCCCATGCACTGCAAAGATACAACATTGACATAGCTGCCTTAAGTGAAACTCGTCTTTCAGAAGAGGACACCCTAACAGAGGTAGGAGAAGGATACACATTCTTCTGGAAAGGTTATCCAGCAATGAACGCAGAAACCATGGTGTCGGTTTTGCAGTGAAAACAAAACTGCTAAGTAAAATCCCAGACTCACCAGCTGGCATCTCGGAGAGATTGATGTCCTGGCGCATCCCACTTCCAAAAGGTCGTTATGCCACTCTGCTGAGTGCTTACGCTCCTACACTGGACAGTGAAGATGAGACAAAAGACTCTGTCTATGAATTATTAGACTCAGCCATTAACCAAACTCCAAGGGAAGATAAACTGATCCTCTTAGGTGACTTTAATGCCAGAGTGGGAAGGGAACACCACATTTGGGGAGGCGCCATCGGTCATCATGGTGTTGGCAATATGAATAGCAATGAACTCAGATTGCTCTCCTTATGCTCAGAACTCAACCTAGTCATCACCAACACCCTTTTTCAGCTCAAAAACAAGCACAAAACTTCGTGGATGCACCCAAGGTCAAAACACTGGCACTTGATTGACTATGTCATAATCAAAAAGCGAGACCAGCAAGATGCCGTCCAGACCCGTGCAATGAGAGGTGCCGAGTGCCACACAGATCACAATCTAATACGTGCTAAGCTCAAGCTAACCATCCGTCAAAGAAATTAAACATTCCTGCTCTGAAAGACACCTCTACTCGGAACAACTACTGTCACGGGATAGCAAGAAAGCTGGCTGAGATCCCTAACATTGATCCAACCAACATCGACAATGAGCTTGACTCTGAGTGGACAAAACTGGAAACTATAATTCAGGAAAATGCAGAAGAAACCCTTGCCTTCTCCACACGACGTCATCAAGATTGGTTTGATAACAACGTTGATGGTATACATGACCTAATCACAGCAAAAAATAAAGCGCACGATGCATGGCTCTCACAACCTACTTCTGTAGCTCTGAAAGAAAACTTCCAACAGCTAAGATCAGAAGTGCAGAAAATACTCAGAGACATGGAAAATAACTGGTGGAATGACCGTGCAAAAGAAACTCAATCATACGCAGATGCAAATGATCAACATAGTTTCTACAACTCTATTAAAATTTTATATGGCCCAACGAAAAGTAGTATGACTCCTGTTCGCTCTCTAGTAGGAAACCTCCTAAAAAACAAGCAGGAGATAATAGCTTGATCCTTAACCAACGAAATCCTGTAGAGCCTAATATCCTCAACAACATCCCTGATGTCCCTCACTCAGAAATCCTAGATACCAACCCTACTTTCCCAGAAACTATACAAGCCATAAGGGCCATGAAAAACAACAAAAGCCCCGGCCCTGATGGTCTACCAGCTGAACTATTCAAGGAGGGGAGCTACTTACTCCATCAACATCTCCACAACCTTATTCTCTCTATTTGGAAAATGGAAGAAGTCCCCCATGAGTGGCTTGTCTCAGACATTGTCACCATCTACAAACGTAAAGGGGACCGTTCCCTCTGTGACAATAGCAGAGGCATCACATTGCTCGGCGTTGCAAGTAAAATCCTGGCAAGAATAATGCTTGCAAGACTTTGCAAACACATTTCAGAAAATGTACTACCAGAGATGCAATGTGGCTTTCGTAAAGAACGCAGTACTTGTGACATGATATTCGTGGCCCGACAACTACAAGAGAAATGTCATGAGCAAAACCGTGATCTTCACATAGCCTTTATCGATCTAACCAAGGCCTTCGACACGGTGAACAGAGACCTTTTATGGACTGCTCTCTCTAAATTTGGAGTACCTCCGAAATTCCTTAACATTCTAAGGAACTTACACAATGATATGCAAGCCTGTGTAAGTATGGGTGGTAGTATATCACAACTTTTCAGGGTAGAAACTGGAGTAAAACAAGGATGTGTCCTGGCTCCAGTGATATTCAACATCTACCTCACTGCAGTCACCCTCCTGAGCCACCAACAAGTCAACGAAGAAGATCAATTGAAAGTGCAGTTTCGACTAGACGGAAACTTATTCAACCTTAGGCACCTCCAGTCTGTGACAAAAACAACAATGACACACCTAATGGAACTCTAATATGCAGATGATTGCGCTCTAGTGGCTCACTCACCAGATGCCCTCCAACGCAGCCTTACCATTGTCTCATCAATTTACCGAGCCATGGGGCCCAAAGTTAACATCAACAAAACTGAAATCCTATCCCAGCAAATAATTGCAGGAGATCCCCCAGTATTTCATCTGAATGGGGAAGCCATCAAACAAGCTGATAGCTTCATCTACCTTGGAAGCATCTTCACTAAAAAACACAATATTGATGAGGAAATAGTTGCGCGGATAAATCATGCCTCCGCATCTTTCGGCCGACTCAGGTCCAGAGTCTTCCTAAATCACCACCTCAAGACAGAAACTAAAGTAGCTGTGTACAGAGCTGTCTGCATGTCCACCTTGCTATATGGAGCAGAATCCTGGACGGCTTACCGTCGACATGTAAAACAACTTGAAGCATTCCATATTCGCTGTCTTCAGTGTATATTAGGGCTCACATGGCAAGACAAAGTACCTCATTCTGAAATTCTCCACCGTTCAAACCTGCTGAGTATATAATCCACATTGGCAGAAAAACAACTCAGGTGGATCGGCCACGTCATTAGTATGCCAGAACATCGCCTTCCTCGCCAGGTCCTCTACAGTCAGCTCCCTGAAGCTCGGCGTAATCCAGGGGGTCAGAAAAAGAGGTACGCTCAAGAAGTGCAACATACGACCTGAGCAACTAGAAATGAACGCCTCTAACAGACCACTATGGGGCTTACTCTGTAAAGCTGGAGTCAATCAACTGGAAGACACCCGGAACCAGGCAAGACAACAGCGCAGGGAGAGAAGAAAAAACCGTCGAGATCGGATAACCCCGGTCAACCCAGACCTGACTTGCCAGTTGTGTTGCAGAGTGTGTGGATCCAGAATTGGTCTTCACAGCCATGCAAGATGGCACCAACGAAAACAGATCTAACTTCATCCCCATCACAGCGAAGCAGAAGTCGTCTTCGATTCGAAGGACAGCAATAACGTAAATATATATATATATATATATATATATATATATATATATATATATATATATATATATATACACACATATATATATATATATATATATATATATATATATATATATATATATATATATATATATGTGTGTGTTAATATAAATATATACATATATATGCATATATATATATATATATATATATATGTATATATATATATATATATATATATATATATATATATATATGTGTGTATGTATATATATGCATATATGTATTGTAACATTATTGCTTTAATATGTCTAAATTATTTAAGTTTTTATAGATGTATAAGGTTAAATATACTGTAGAATTATTGTCTTGCTTTAATTGTTTGTCTTTTCACTGGTGGTTATGTTAGTGGTTATAAAGGACTAACGGCTGTTTTATATTTTCAAGTGGTGTTGGTTACGTGGCTGCGCTCCTGCGTGAACGGAGTTTTGGAGGGGCTTTTTTTGAGGATGGTTCCTCAGTGTGTTTCTGAGCCTCCAACATTGAAGGGCACGACATTTGCTACTGGATTATATTTACTCCTCGCCATTGCAGAGCTACAGTGTGAAGCTATTTAGCTTTTTTTGGATATCCAGTCTCTGCAGCAAGGATCCAGTTCATCTTAACATTTTGTGCACTGCCCTTGGTTCAGTAAAAGCCAAGGGGACCTCTCTGTCCCAAGGTAATAATATTTATACCTGCTAAAGTATCGTGATCACGACCGTTGATCGTCAGCTGACGTCATTAGTGGAGCTTGTGAAAGCCTTTGAATCACACCAGCCATCGTCAATTGGATAGGGATATTTAGTTTGTATTTGTTAGGATGTTCTCACTTTTCGTTGGCCTTCTCCTTTCTGGACCCTCTCTCCTTTTAGTATGTTTGTGTTGATGACCTTTCTTTAATTGTGTAATTGTTTTCTTTTGCAGGGAGTTTAAGAGTGAGTGGGTATCATTTATTATTGTATTATTGTGGTTCAGGTGTTATTTCTGTCTAAATATTATATATTAAAATTAAGGAGATTTTTGTGGTATTTTCTTTGTCCCCTTGAGTTGACTTTGCACTCGTATTGATATTTGGTTACTATTCCACCTTTAGTGGACTTAGTACTGTATGATGGTGAATACTATTTGATAAGTGTAGTATTTTGAGTGGTGGTCAAAACCAGCCATCACAAGTGGCGACCGTGGCAGGATATTTCGTTCCTGAGTATTCACCAGTGTTTGTGCAAAGTTAATTCTTGGGGAAATTTTTCAGGCAGTGTATTTTCACCTCCTCGGTGTTGTTTTGTGCAAATTTAGTATTTTGTTTGAATAAGTAATCATGGTTGTTAACGTACTAGAACTCCTTGGAGGAGAGGGATAGCAAGAGAGGTTGGCAGAGTTAAATAGGGAAGACTTGGAAATTGTAGCAGAACATTTTGAATTGGAATATGATGTGTCCATAAGAAAGGGTGTATTGCTATTGCTCATTTATGATTATGTTAAAACTGTAAAGACAGGTGGGGAACAAGAGGTGAAACCGGATGAAGTAGTGTCTATAGAAATTTTGGATAAGCAGATTGTCCTGAGACAAATGGAATTTGAAATGGAAAAGTTTAAGGCAGGGGAAAGAGAAAAAGAGAGGCAGCATGAGATTGCCATGAGAAACCCAGGTTCTTTTTCCCCCGCCCATTCCCCAAATAGGTTAGTAACTCCTGCTATCAATTTATCGCAGGCTCTCAAATTTGTACCTAAATTTGAAGAAAATAATGTAGCAGAATTTTTTGTATCGTTTGAGAGGATTGCTGCAAGGTTGGAGTGGCCCCAAGAGTATTGGACCACTCTTATACAAAGTAAATTGGTTGGAAGAGCTCAGAGGGTATATGTAACGCTGGAGGAGGATCTATCAGCAGATTATGAGAGTGTGAAGGCTATTGTCTTGAAGGCCTATGAGTTAGTCCCTGAAGCTTATAGGCAACGCTTCCGAGACTTAGAAAAATGTAGGGAACAAACTTATGTTGAATTTGCCAGGGCGAAGGAACAGTATGCTAGCGATTGGTTCAAGTCCAAGGAGGTGGGAGATTTTGAGAAATTGAAGGAGTTAATGTTGGTGGAGGAGTTTAAAAGGTGTGTCCCGGATAAACTGAAGGTCCACCTCGAAGAGTTGAAACTCGAGACTGTTCAGGAGGTAGCCATCGCTAGTGACGAATATTGCTTGTCTCATAAGAGTGAGTTAGGGGGAGTAACGACAAAGGTGAATTCTGGTTGGGTTAAGATGGGTAGGAATAATAATGCTAATCCTAATAATAATGCTAAGGTGTTCAGTAGAAATAATCAGGGAAGTAATAATAATCAGGGTAATGCTAATAATAATTTTTCTCCTAACAGAGGCAATAGGCCAAATATATACAATCCAGAGAAATTGAAAACATTGACGTGCTTCTTTTGCAATAAGAAGGGGCACGTAAAGAGTATGTGTTATGCATTTAGAAAATCTCAAAATGCTAATGTTAGGCCAGTGATGGGTGTGGAAGAGAGAGAGAGAGAACCTACCCCAACAACATCCGCTGATCAATGACTACCTGGTTGTTTTGACAGATATTTGTCTTTCGGTAGTGTCTCCTTCGCCAATTCTTCCGAGAAAAGGCGAGTGCGTATTTTGCGTGATACCGGTGCAGCTCAGTCTTTGATTCTAAGGGAGGCATTACCTTGTAATTTTGTACCCAAAAGTGGGGAATTTGTGTTATTGGCTGGTTTTCCTGATTCTGTAAAGTCATATGCTATTGAAAATTTTAATTTAATCTGCCCTTCCTTTGCAGGGAATTTGAAATTGGCCATAGTTGATAAATTCCCGGTTAAGGAGGTTGATGTTGTGTTAGGGAATGATGTGGCTATGAAGAATAATAATTGTCCGATATTGGTAAACCCTAATAGTGAAGTAGCAGCAGTTACTCGTTCTAGTGCTAGAATTGTTGACGCTGCAGAGTCAACAATTGATGTAGATTTAAGTAGTTTAGATCGTAGTGATAGCCTAGCTGTAGATCTTGGAATGTTAACGGACAAGTTAAATTGGACTACTGAAGAGCTAATCAAAGCCCAGAAAAAGGAGTTTCGGGAACTCCCTATCGAGTCAGGGGAGGTGTCTGATATGACTGGTCCCAAATTTAAGATAATTAATAATATTTTATATAGGTTGAGTAGGCCTATGGGGGTGGATAATGTTGATTATGAAATTGTGAAACAGATAATGGTTCCTTTTGGTTACAGGAAGGAGTTAATGTCATTGGCGCACGAAAGTGGTCTGGCCGGCCATTTTGGAATTCATAAAACTTCTTGCAAATTGTTAGGGAATTATTATTGGCCGAAGTTGAAGGCAGATGTAAAGAAGTTTGTCAATAGTTGTGATGTGTGCCAGAGGGTCGGTAAACCCAATCAGCGGATTCCAAAATCGCCTCTATGTCCTATTCCTGTAGTTTCCGAACCTTTTAAGGAAGTCATTATTGATGTGGTTGGACCATTACCGAAGACGCGTAGTGGTAATGAGTATATTTTGACAATCATGGATAGGATGTCTCGATATCCCGAGGCAATACCACTACGTACAATAAAAAGTGTTAAAATTGTAGATGTACTAATTGACTTTTTTACCAGGTTTGGGATGCCTAAGATTATTCAATCGGATTGTGGTTCTAATTTTGTTAGCAGGTATTTCAGAGATAAAATGGCAGAGTTAAATATAAAACATGTGACCTCTTCTCCATATCATCCGGAAAGCCAGGGAGCTCTGGAGAGATTTCATCAGACCCTGAAATCCATGGTAAAGAAATATTGTTTGATTAATGGTTCTGAATGGGATAAGGAATTACCTTATTTGTTGTTCGCTTTTCGTTCTGTCCCAAGTCAGTCTTTAGGTTTTTCGCCTTTCAGCCTTGTGTTTGGCCATTGTGTTCGAGGTCCTCTTGATGTGGTTCGTGAGTCTTGGGAGGGAGACGTCCCTGAGGGTAATTTATTGGATTATGTGTCTAATCTAGGTGATAAATTAACCAAGGCTTGGAAATTTGCGGGTGAAAACTTATTATGTAGCCAAAAAAGAATGAAGTTTTTCTTTGATAGAAGGTCCAAGGCACGCGACTTTGCGGTAGGCGATAAAGTATTAGTTTTGTTACCCTTCCCAGGGAATCCATTGAAAGCTTCTTTTTCAGGTCCTTGGAAAATTTTGAAAAAAATAAGTGAAGTTAACTATTTAGTGGAGACACCTCAAAGAAGGAAACCTTTTCAACTGTGTCATGTAAATATGTTGAAAGCTTATATGGAACGGGAAAAAGTCATTCCTGTGGCAACTATTGGGAACACGGTAGATTCTGAGAACAATAACCATTTTTCTTTTTCAGAGGGGGAGGGTATTGATGATAATTGTTTTAATGGATGTGAATGGCGGTCGGATAATAGAAAGTCTTTGGAAAAATTTTCGGGAGTAATTTCACATTTAGGTAAAGAAGAACAAAGGTCTTTGAAAAATTTAGTATCTAATTATAAAGAATTATTTTCGGATGTACCGGGTAGGACTTCGGTTCTTGAACATGATGTAGAGGTAGGTAGCGCCACTCCTGTGAAACAATCTCCTTACAGGTTGAATCCCTTCAAAAATGAGGTTGTAGCAAAGGAAGTGGATTATATGCTAAAACATGACCTAATTGAACCTAGTCAAAGTCCTTGGTCATCACCTGTTGTATTGGTAAAGAAATCCGACGGTGATTTCAGGTTATGTTTTGATTACCATAAGTTGAATGAGTTGTCTAAATCTGATTGTTATCCATTACCTCGAATTGAGGATTGTATTGATCGAATGGGGAAGGCCAAATACATTAGCAAATTCGATTTGTTGAAAGGTTATTGGCAAGTTCCTCTTTCAAAGCGGGCAAGGGCCCTGTCTGCTTTTGTAACACCACAGGGATTGTTTCAATGTAAAGTTATGCCGTTTGGTATGAAGAACGCGGCTGCTACCTTTCAGAGG
>NC_090737.1:67946266-67966266 GCF_036898095.1 Palaemon carinicauda
ATCTTACAGGCTGTATAAAGAATACTCATTTAACTTCTCTCCACACCCCTTAAATCAGAATTGACTTCCTTATTTCCTCAGTGACTGACTGGGGCAAGGGGTTGTGGAAAGGAGACCCCCACCCCCCCCCCCTACCGACTCTTCCCTGCAGTGTCCACTTAGCCCCTCCTACGAAAAAATAGTAATTGTATATATATATATATATATATATATATATATATATATATATATATATATATGTGTGTGTGTGTGTGTGTGTGTGTGTCTGTGTAATATTTGGGTGTGTTTTGTATTTGCAGTGGATAGTTGAGACGTTAAATTGAAATATGCAACTCGATTTGTAACATTTGTATGCTTTTGCTAACAAAGACAGCCCTTTACTGTCTTTGGTTCGCTAGGGTTGGAGAAGGCTTCGCCCATTTTATAGCAGTAGTAAGAAGAGTAGCAACCCCTTGTCTGTTGTGTCATGGGAACACTAGAGACATCTGACGAAAGATTTCCCCAGCGTGTCGGCGTTCTTTTGATTCTAACTGTACATCGTGGATCCAAGAACTTGAAACAATTTGTAATGATTCTCGTGTCTATTCGATATGCTGACTTAACCATGTGTAGCAAATCTCTTAGATACTTTGGACGTTCGGTCCTGAACTTGATGAATCATTGCACATATGTTAGACTCTATTTTGGCTTTAAAAAGCAGCCACGAAAATTCAATTAATGTAGGAATAATGCTTTTTGGGATGGGACACCTTTTATCAATCTTGCTGCTCTGTTCATCATGTTTTTGTTAATTTCTTACGTTGCACTTTGGGGAGATCGTAAAAGATGGAGTTATTCAATCTTGGTAATAAAACAGTTAATCATTTTTTACAGAATATTCATCCAGATTATTCTTTACAAAATCGCTGTTTTTGCCCTCTCAATCATCTCAATGAGGTTACTAAACTCTTCGAAAAGATTATTGCATTTGTTCACGGTTTGTAAACTAATACGATAATATTCTATTTTTGTTTGTAAAGTGTATATCAATATATTCAAAACATGCTACGTTACTTCTTTTTTATCATATTGAGATCAGAATACCCATTGAGAACGAGGAACGCACCACAACTCCTCCTCGCCAATAACTTTCCCTCTCTCGAAATATGAATGATAGAAGGTATATATATTAGCAGTCCTTTCAGGTACCTCTGCCTTGTCAAAGTCATTTACTCATGTTTGAGGTATCGTTAATTCTCTGATTTGAATAGTTTTATTGCCAACAGATTGATTATTTTCATAGCCAAGATCTATAATGTCCTAGTATACACGATCAGTATTTTCTTTCAGTCTCGTCAGTGACAAATCTAAACACAATTTTGTGAATTCACTATATGATTATTGGTTTTTTTCAACTTAGTGCATTTCGTGCATTTTACCACTTGGGGAGTTACATTCCTTGGTGCCGTAATTTCCTACACATTTTCAACACATTTTATCGTCAATCTAAACTTAAAGTCTGTTTCAATACGTCCATACTTTTGACAGCGAAAGCAAGTGATCGTATTGTACCTCTCCCGTGGGCTATACATGCTCCATCGCAATATATCCTTTTCGCCATTATAATGAATAGCCCTCCGAACTCCAGGATCACATTTCAGCTTGAAGTAGGTAGTCTCATCAGCGGATCCAAGCAACGTTTTCTATGAATCCAATCATTAATTACATCGTCTTCAACACTGAATACATTGAATATATTTTTTTTTTTTTTTGGGGGGGGGGAGGGGTGTGTTTAGTTATTCGCTTTTTCTCCTTTTTGGTATCATTAACTTTCTTTAAGCATATTTACTTTTTTTATATCTAATCCCGTCATCAGTAATAATCAAATCTACATTTTCCCTTGAAGTTGATCTTGTATTACGATTTCATATGCCTACAGGTGCTCTTTCAACTTAATTCTTCCTGTCATTAATTTCAGTTGTTAATTGTAATGATTTGATTACTAGTAGATTTTTTTTTCCTTTACCTTTTCAGCTTATGTAATTTTCTTCTTTAAGGGGGCTTTCAGTGTTTGAAGTGAGTTAACTTACTTCATTCAATATTCTTCGGTAGTTTACCAACTTTCTCAGTAAGATTACTTATTTTTGAGTCAGTAGCCTGGGTACAAACTGCTGCTTCAGCTACGACATTTTCAGTGAGGTATTCCAATTCAGCAAATCTAGATGCACAGTCTTCCATTGTACCATTTCTCTTTTGTAGCTCTTCCTCCATATTTTAGATTTTTTGTCTAAATATATTTTTATATTTTGAATTGCAATTTCAATTTTATTTACGCACCGACGGCAGAAGTCAAGTTTTGCATCAAGGGCATGACTCAGTCAAGCACCAAAGTAGACTATGTTCTCGGAGCGATCCGTGAGGACTTTTTCCCGCTAATCTCTGATTGGTTTTGCGAGCAAAGGCCACCCAAATAGCATACATATTCTCAAAAAATACCTTCTAGAGCAGTAATTTCCATCGCCATCAGCCCTCATTTCCAAACTTTTCAGCTCTCTGAACTACCGTTGGGAGACCAAAAGGCTTTGCTCGGCCTCTGGGAAATGACTAACATCGCTTGCTTGTATCCCGACGAGGACAGCTTTCCTCGTGAAATGAACCTACTTTATGCCATTTGAGTTCAATGCTTACCTGAACCTGTGCGAGCTGCCATCCCCAATGTCAATATTTTGCCCAGGAAGTATCTGATGACCAAAATTGACGCCCATATGGACAGCCACTTCACCCCTTCAAGACCTCCATTTATATCTGGATGCCAGAGAACTTCAAATCAATCAATCAAGACCTCCATTAAGAACTCTACCACTGACGAAGAGGACAAATATTCAACATTGACCGAAGGTGATGTGAATGCGATAACACAAAGCCACCCACCACCTATGACTCACTCAAATACTAATCAACGACCCCTAAAGCTACTTACTGGCTCCCATTGGCCGCAGATATGCTACTACCACCCAAGGTTCAGAGATGCTACAAAGAAATGTGCAAACGGTTCTCAGTGGCTAAAAAACATGCATGTAGACCATAGCATGTGGCGGTGACCTCCGTTATCACTAATCTTTTTTTTTTTTTACATTATACAGGTACAGGCGTGCGATTTTTGTTAGACTCAGGGGCTTGTCATACTCTTCTGATGAGGGCCCTCACCATACCCACCTACGGTTATGAGAACCTCGAATTATCATTTGAAAGCATCATATATCACTGGAAGATTCTTTTTGCTAACGTCACATTGCCAATCCTCAGAGCAGATTTCCTCTCATATTAACACCTCCTGGTTGAAGTTGCTTACCAAAAGCTAGTAAGCTCAAACACTTACTCGTTGACACCTCTCCAACCAGCCTTCTCTGACCTCACTCTCCACATAAGCAAACCCATGGATGCCTACACCAACCTCCTCACATTGTATCCTGAAGTCATCTGTCAAGACTTTCAACAAACGCCCACGGTTCTTTCCAAACTCGGTATTTATCCCCATATCAACACAACAGGGTCCCCAGTGTTTACCAGACGTTCATCATCCTGAAGAAGGATAGCTTCCTACAATTTTGTCAGGATTAGAGGCGTCTAAATATGTTGACAGAACTGGATCACTACCTTCTCCCAAACATCGCCGACGTGACCTCCTACTTGCACAAAGCAAAGGTTTTCTCCATGCTCGACCTCCTAAGAGGGCATCATCAGGTGCCAATTAACCCAGAAAACACCACCAAGACCACCAATACCACCCCTTTAGCCTGTTTTGGCCTTCGTAATGCTGGAGTCACTTTTTCAATGCCTCATGGATGGCATCTTAAGGGACCTCCCCTTCTGTGTATGTTACGTTGACAATATACTTGTGTTTTCCTCCTACAAAATTAGCAGCATGTTTAGAACTTCTCCACACCCTCGACCAACAAAGCATTGCAAGACTTCTTGGGTATGACCAACCAATATCACTGTTTCCTGCCAGCTATTGCCACCACATTTGCCCCTCATTACGCCTACCTCAAGTGCAAGCCAAAAGACTTGAAGTTGGGTCCCCTTCAAGAAGCAGCCTTCTGCAACACAAAGAGCATCCTATCAACTGCAGCTACTAGTACTTTTCCCGATCCACATGCCCCTCTCCTAGTCTCCACGGATACCAGCGCCATTGCTATAGTTGCAGTACTCATGCAGGTGGTCAAGTTCAATGACTCACCTTACCGATTGGGATAATTCAGTGAAGAACTGTGCAAGGTGGAATCCAGCTACTCTACATTCAACAGCGTATTGTTGACAGTGCATTTGGCTGTCCGAAATTTTTGCCACGTCTTAGAAGGTACGCCCTTCATTATTCGCATAGACTACATGCCTCTGCTGCATGCCTTCACTAGACAATCTGACGCCTGGTCTGCCCATCAATACTGACATCTCTCTGCTGTGGCCTAATACAATTATACCCCTCAACACAGCCGTGGGAAAAAGAATCCCTTTGCTGATGCCGTGTCAAGAAACACATTGGCCGCCATTCTCCTGGGATTGGACTACAACGTCTTGGCAGAAGCCCAATAAAAAGATCCAAAGTACCAAGCATATAGGAAATCCTGCAAATTGGAAAAACGTTCTGTTCGGTGACTCCAATGACACCTTCCTCTTTGATATCTGAACTGGAAGACATCGGCCATGGATTCTTTTTCTCATGTGCTGACAGGTGTTTGATTTTATTCACGGCTTTTCCTATCGCTAGCCCCGATCTAGTACACAGCGACTGAAGACGAAGTTTATTTGTCATGGCATTACTGCGGATTCTAAGGATTGGGTTTGTGCCTGTACTTCATGCCAATATTGAAAAGTACATCGACACACAGATTCAGGAGCGAGCACCTTTCCTCAACCTGATCGTCATTTCACCCACATTCACATCGACATAGTAGGTCCCCCTATCCACATCACAAGGGCATTGTTACCTGTTTACCATCATTGACTGTTCCACTTGGTGTTTACCATCATTGACTGTTCCACTCGGCCTGAAGCCATCCCCATGTAAAGTGCAACGTCCTCCTTAAGTACATCCGACTTATTCTCTGGGTGGATAGCGAGATTTGGTATCCCCGACCATATTCTTTCTGTTTGGAGTTTACTTTCACCTCTCAATTGTGGATATCATTAGAAAATTTCATGAGTATGACCCTATATCAGACAACCGCCTACTACCTTTCAGCCAACAGAATGGGTGAATATTTTCATGGCACCCTCAAGGCTGTTTTGATGTCCTGATGCAATGACTCCAACTGGTTTACTCAACTTTCTTGGGTACTTCTGGGACAAAGGACCCCTCCTAAAGACACCCTGGATGTCTTGGCAGCTGAAAAGGTGTATGGCGACCATTTAGACTACAACCTCCTCCAACAATCTCCAGCGGCTACATTGTGCTGTGGGAAAATTTACTCCATGCAGTCTGACTTTCAAGCCCCCATCGAAAAAACCCATTCCTATATATTTGCATAAGGCATCGCAAGTTTTTCTGCACAACGACATCAGCAAACCTTTTCTAATGTCCCTTTATACGGGTCCTTTTCTTGTGATCTATCAAACAACGAAGGCGTTCTTATTAACATTCCTGGGAAAAGACACTGGATCTCCCTTGATCCCCTTAAACCTGCATATCTTTTTGTAGAATTTCATTCATTTTATCATTCCCTCTTGTCAGTAAGGTCTGAGCATCATATGCATATATAACAAGGAGGCAGTCACGAATGTATTTGGGTAAATCATATAGATTAGAAACATTAAAGGCCTTAACACAGGTCTCTGAAGGACTAGAAATTTTTTTTTTTCTGATAGGAGGATATTGTTGATCCGATGCATACCCACTGAACTCTATCTTCAAGATATTTGTCAAACTAAAATTAACTAATATCAAAATCTGCCTTTTTTTAATAAGAATTTAGTGATTGACACTGTAGAAGGCTTCTGAGAGGTCAAGAAGTAAAAGATGGAAAATTTTCTTGTTCTTAATGTTTTCGTAAATTTTATTGGTGACTGTCATTATAGCTGTTTCTGTGGAGAGATTTGATCTAAAGTCATGTTGGTTATCTACAAGTAATTTCCTGGATTCAAGGTCATAGTTCAGCTGGTTTGCAATTATCTTTTTCTAGTATCTTTGAAAGAATGGGCAATAGAGAAATAGGTATATAGTTACCAATATTTTCAGCATCTCTTATATAGAATGCTTCCAAAATTTTGGATATACACCTATAACGATTGATTTGTTTACAACGATATAGTTGTAATAAATAGTAACGCGTAAGGAATCGACCAGGAAACGAAAAGGTATCCCATCAGGGCCATAAGAATTTGTTACGCTTAAGCTTTTAATGGACAATATCAGAGTGTTGATGACTGGCTCTGCCCCAAACATATGTAGGTTTTCGATGGTAATGAATGGCAATTATTTACAAAGCAAATTAAAACCAACCAGGGTTTCCTGTGATTTCCTGAAGGTCTTGTCTCCTGTCCTTGCAAAGTGTTCGTAAAATTCCTCTATTTTATTCCTGAGGTCAGTTTCTGAACCTTCCAAAACTTCAAACATTTTTATTTTGAGGAATTATTTTTTTTATAACGTCCGATGTACCACTTATGTTACCTTTGCATTTGAAGAATTCTTCTATGAAGTATTCGTTTTTACTTATGGATATATTTTTTATAATATTTTTCTGTTTTCGATAGTTACTTTCAGCAATGGGTTTTTGTCTATTCTGCTTAAACATTTTATAAAATTTATTTCTGATATTGATTTCCTCCTTTATTTGATCGTCAATCCAAGGAGCAAAAGGAGCACTAGAATCTAGGCGTTTTATAAGAAAATATATGTGTAAGAATTGAAATTTTAGTATTGAGAAGGTCACATACATTTTGAGTTATTTCTTAATGACTGAAATGTTCTAAGAGTTGGAGATTTCTTCTCTTTCCTTATATAGAGAGTGATATTAGGAAGCTCATAATCACTCACCGTGAGGAAGTAGATGTTAAGTGGGCGACCTTTTTAAATTGTCTGGGTTAAATGAAGGGATTGGGCTATTTTTCCATTTCCATTATCTGGAAGAAACTGATCGTTGTTAAAATCTTCCAAGATTAACAGAGGTTTAATACGTAAACACATTGTTCTAGAAGATGCATAGAGAGGTAAAAGTGTTATTTGCAGAATATGGATGACGATACACAAACCCAGTTACAAAAGAAGGAAAGTTCTTATACTTTACAGTCATCCAGATGTCCTCAAAACCAATCATGTCTCTCAAGAGTGAGAGTTAGGATATTCACATTAAAACCGTCACTCATATACTCACATACTCTTCCACTCCTTCCCACATTACAGCGGTTAACCGAATATCCAAGTCTATCTATAAAGCTATCAGCTGTAAGGGGGAAAAGTCATGACTCACTAATACACATTACGTCATTATCCCAATTTAGCATATGTGCCTCAATTTGATCATCAATCGAATGCCAGGTTATAAACCTACCAATTAGCTACGATGGTATTGATTTCAATTCTAAATGCATAAAACCTAGATTCGATAGGTATATGCACAAAAAAAATGACATTGACTTTTATCTTTCTTTGTGGCAAAGTGATAAGGTATTGAACAATGTCATACGAGTATCCTGGACCAGGGTTCAAAACCAGGCGGTCAGACACTATAGTCTTTGAGTGATTTTGACTGGGGCTCTGATCCCAAGATCGTTAAGAGAATCCAGACTTTATTGTATTAGTATATGTGGCTTATTTGAAATATGAAAAACACATTTAAATGTGCAGAATTTATCCTTAATCGAATGCCAAGTTACAAACATACCAAGTAGCTACGATGGTGAAGATGGGTTGATTTCAATTCTAAGCACAAAAAAACCTGAATTCGATAGGTATATGTACCGGAGAATTATCATTGACTTTTATCTCTCTTCGTGGTTAATTGGTAAGGACAATGTCATACAAATATCCTGCACCAGGATTCGATTCCCGGCCGGTCAGATACTATTGTCTTTGAGGGATTTCGTCTTGGGCTCTGATCCCGAGATCGTAATGAGAATCCAGACCTTAATGTATTAAAATATATGGTTTATTTGAAATATGAAAAACACATTTAAATATACAAAATTTATCATTAATCGAATGCCAAGTTACAAACCTACTAATTAGCTACGATGGTGAAGATGGGTGTATTTCAATTCTAAGTACAAAAAAACCTGAATTTGACAGGTATATATGCAGAAGAATTGTCACTGATTTTTATCTTTCTTCAGGGCTAAGTGGTAAGGTCAATGTCATACAAGTAACCTGGGCCAGGGTTTGATACCCAGTCAGATACTTTAGTTTTTGAGTGATTTCGCATGGGACTCTAATCCCGAGGTCGTTAAGAGGATCCAGACTTTAATAGATATATATATATATATATATATATATATATATATATATATATATATATATATATATATATGTGTGTGTGTGTGTGTGTGTGTGTGTATATATATATATATATATATATATATATATATATACATATATATATATATATATATATATATATATATATATATAGATATATATATATATATATATATATATATATGTATGTGTGTATATATATATATATATATATATATATATATATATATATATATATATATTATATATATATAATATATATATATATATATATATGTATTGTGTATATATACATATATATATATATATATATATATATATATATATATATATATATATATATATATATATATATATATGAAATTTATATATATATACACCATATGTATACTGTGTATATATATATATATATATATATATATATATATATATATATATATATATATATATATATATATATACTGTATATATATGCATGAAATAAACTTATTGAATTTTAATTAACCCCAAATCCAATTATTACCAGATCTTTTAATTCGTATATGAACATCAGTGCCATTTTTTTTTCTTTTTTTCCCTTTATTGTAGACAGATTTAATATAGTAACTTCCATCTTGGATATTTCTAGGCAGCAATTTGTGTACATAATTATGTAAAGGCGTACTTTCAATCTTTTGCCATCAACTGGAAGTGACTGGAAAATTCTAGCGCGATTAATCAACTATAAAGTATGTCAATATTCAGATGTGATGATGGGATTTATATTGGCCGGCATCTAGGCGGATCACAGGCTCATGCGGTTTAAGCTCATAAGTAAAACAGTGCGTTGGTCATATCTTATTTAAAGGATACTCATGCTTGATGACACGAACACAGATGATGGACGAGATTCTGATGAAGATGACACAGCATGACAACCGAGTCCGGAGTCCGAGGCTCAGTTAAGGGACGCCGCAAAGCATCAGTCTTTCATCAGTCCTGGATAAATTACTTTTTTCTAATTAGAGGGTTCTATCCGGACAGCATACCATCGTAAAGTCAACATTCATTTGAAAATGGTAAAATTTTCTTTGGCCAAGAAGAATCGTTCATGCTCCTATCAACATTTGCACTGTTCGGCTAATATTTTGGAGTTGCACGCTCACTACCAAAGAATTTCTTAGTAGTTTCTCATCTTAATTGCTATCGCCAACTGTCGATTTACTACATAATTTATTGCTTACGTCTAGAGACTTCATATATGCTCCCTAAATCACGATGAAGTTACTGTCAGCACAGCCACAGATTGGGTTTAAGATGATGGGCAAGACGTCTCTTCAACTTCTACTCACGATGCCTGTCGGATAATCTTACTGGAATCAGTATGTACTGGCAGGGCTCATTGCCTTAGTTAGATAGGCACTGTGTATCACAAGAAACTGGCAATGCTATGATGAATTTTGCCAATGAAATCTCTATGAAGCCCTTTGCGACAATAGTCTCAATAGGTGATGATGATGATGATCATCATCATCATAATGATATATATATATATATATATATATATATATATATATATATATATATATATATATATATATATATATGTATATATACACACATATATATCTATATATGTATATATATATATATATATATATATATATATATATATATATATATATATATGTATATAAAGATACACACACACACACACACACACACATATATATATATATATATATATATATATATATATATATATATATATATATATATATATATATATATTAATCGTTAGATTGGCTTCCGTAATCCCTCTAATGGGAGAAGAGATGAAGGGTAATGGGAAATTGGATCCATGTGGCTTTCAAATAAAATAAGTATAACGATATGAGGGAGAGAGAGAGAGAGAGAGAGAGAGAGAGAGAGAGAGAGAGAGAGAGAGAGAGAGAGAGAGAGAAATCCTAATTTCAAAGTGCTTTAAAAGTTACACTATTATAAAATATTTGTATATATATATATTATCAAAATCATATTAGGTTTCATGGCGTTCGTGAAACATATGAGAGGAGCGGGACAATCATTTACATCATTCTGTTTTCGTTAACAAAAATTCTACTGCAAGTGAATTTAAGGCTTTTGATAATTCTGTTGAAAAGGAAATTAAAAGTAAAATAATAACTTCCCAGATGATGGTCTTCTGTGTAATAATTATTTATGATTTCTTTTTTCGACATATGCTTGCTTTATATTCTAAAGAAATATCAATAATTAGGACAGGAAGCTTAGAAACAACTTACCTCCCGCGAGATTGAATAATCCTCACCTCCCCTTAAAGTAGCTTCAGGAGGGAAGTAAAAATATTATTTTGGTCTTTCATTTAACAATGTATGAAATAGATGTAAAAAAATAGTCTCTCTATGAGATAAATATCTTGCTGATATAAAACAAACGTTTCATATTGGTCGCACGTGTGGCCGCAAGAATAATATAATGTTTTTGTATTTTGCTCTTGACATGAGATTATATATAATTGTCTAGGGTAAGATTACCTATAAGCTTATAGAGTATGGAAAAAAAATCCTAGAGTCATTAATCATAAAGGGGTCATCTTAGATTTATAAGACAAAAATATAATGAATTTTGTAACGGAAGAGGTTGTTATTTATTTATCTATTTATTTATTTATTTATTTTTTCATTTTTTTTATATTAATGGAACAAAGAAGAATTTTATCTTCATGGTTAAAGCATATAGAACATAAGTTATCATTCAGATGTTTGATGTTAGATATAAACGCTTGCTCTGGCACTCAAACACACTTTTCTTAATTTTATATTCGTATGGCATTTTCTCTAGAAACATACAACATATGAGACCTTTCCATTCATATAGAAATTACATATAGAATATTTTCATAAGTAGTGCTCAAAGTTTATTAAAATTTTAAACAACCATTTTAACATAATTGATCAATAACTGTATCAATCGTTAATATCCGGAAACATGCTCCAAAACTGCCAAACATCCTTGGTGTGATTGTTTTTTTTTTTTTTTTTTTTTTTTTTTTTGATAAAGCCCAATAGTCATTTAAAATTCCAAACAGCGGCCATTTTCCAGAAAGAAGGCATTGGATATATAAAGATATTGCATTTTGCAATAAAATTGCAAGGACTCATCCTATTTATATAACCTTATTTTCAAATCTTACATTTTTTTCACTATGATTAACCACAGTTCAGAACTATGTTCCCAATATATACCTTGCTTGTACCCTAATATCAGCCGCAAAAGTGAAAAGTGCCAATACCATACGCACCATCATTGTGATATATAATTAGATGTAGCCTACATGTAGGCTGTAGACCTATACTTGTTTGCCACATATTGTGTTGCAGCCTGCGTGAATATATTACAACACTTCAAAAAATCGCATCTGTAGTTGCACAGGACCGTGCAGGTCAAACCAAAGCATTAACATCTAATTCCTCCACAGCATTACAAATTACATTCAGACTTGTTTAGCAGCTGGTAATATTCTGCAATGGGTGGGAGCTCTGTCCAAGCGATCTTCTTAAGATATCCGTTCCTGGTGGAACCCCAGTTCACAGGACTCAAAGTTTCTGGTTAACATACTGTTGATTGACTAGATGCAACTTGCCTGGTAGGTAGTAAGCTTTACAAGCTGCTTCGACGGTGTTCATGCAAAAGGAATGGCTTCATATGGCTTGTGCTTCAGAACAAATATATACAACCTTGCAACATCAACACCTTTAGCAGTGTTGGATCTGTTGTACACCATAACTACAAATTCTTCGAGGTCTCTACGTCACAGAACTAGCAGACACAACGTAGTCTTCCCCTTGTTAAATGGTGCATCGCCAGGTGGGGCTAATATCTTTAGCATCCAGCTGTATGAAATGCTAATGCCAAGCTCATTAAGCATTTCCACCAGCGTTCTCTTTCTGGTCTTTATGTAGATGGATTGGAGTCTCTCTGTCTTTGAAATGTCTGTGAGGTCATGGTCCTTCTATACACCTTGCATACATGTTTTACTGAAGCAGCTGAAAAATTTCTAAGTATGTTTTTGAGGCAACAAACCTCAGTTGAGATTTGATGCTCGCTGCATGTTCAAGCATGGTCACACACTGGAAAAGATGCCCCAATCTAAAACGTTCTATCAAATATGGTGTTTGGGTCCAGCATGTCTTTGCAAGATTTTAACTCTTGGCCAAGGTTAATAGTTTTACTATTATAATCAGATGAGTCTAAAAAGAGAAAGTTCATGCCTTTCTGGAAAGACAGAACATCCCTTCCCTATTTGTGAGCTTCCATCTCGGATATTTATGACTGCAGCTTTTCCTTTAGCCGTGTGGAGTTGACAGTAGGTCCATCAACACCGAGCTGTTCCAGCTTCTGGGCATACAGGTGAACAATTTTTGCATGTCCGAACACTGATGAAACCTTACCAGATCTGTTGTTCTTTATTACCTCCGCCAACAAAGTTGGAAGGAGGTTATGTTTTATCATTGTTTGTGTGTTTGTGTGTTTTTTCGGTTGTTTATTTGTGTTTGTGTGTGGCTGTTTGTAAACAGCTTCTGGTCACAATTTTAATCGTAAAGTAATGAAACCTGCAGGGATTGACTGTTATGTAAAGAACTTTGAATGATCAGATTTTGGAAGGTCAAGGTCAAAGGCCAAGATCATTGTCAAGCAAGACGTCCAATTCACGTAATCAACCATAAGTTTGGACATCGCTGCCACAGTGACTTCAAATTTTGCTTCATATTTGAGTGTATGAAAATATATGCTAATTCATACATGTTAAGGTCAAAGGTAAAGGTCAAAGTCGAGTGAAAGGTCTAGAAATAAGCTGAGACGGTAGAGGTCTGCACTCTACTGTGTGCTCCTGTAGTTAGACATGTGACTTGCTTAGCAAATACCTGTGAGTGGGTATTCCTTTCGCTTACACGTTCCTATTCCAGTCTCTTGGTGGCTCTGTTGTAGGTCGTCTCTCTACTGTACAAATTTGTCAAGCATATAGAAGAGTATTTCAGCTTCTGTGTACTAGCGTTTCCCCTGCTGAGTATTTCGATTATTTAAAGTTTGAGATCATCACTGAAGTATGTTATTGAGGTTCTTCGTCACAACATGTAGGTTGCTGAAATGGATCTTCTCTGTACCATATCAAACACATGCCTTCAGGAATAGTCCTACAGAGCTTGGCAAGTATTCTATATGGCTGAATATACGCTTCTCTTCTTTTCCGCTTCTTTTCTTTTCCGAGTCCCTCTCCAGTTTTGTGTTATTGAACATAAAACATAAATTTTAATGAAATTGTGCCTTCTTCTTCCTTAGACCTTCCTCAATACCACCACTACATCATCAAGTCTGGCTGGATCCAAATTAATGGGCATCTCATTAATTGTATGCAAGAGGGAAATATTACTCAGAATCATAGTGTAGCCCTCATTTTTGTTTTTTTTTCTTTTTTTTTTTTGTGGTTGTTGAATTCATGCTGATTTGAGCTCTTCACTCTTCTTCACTCTGCTCCAGTCAGTGTGGAGTTTAGACGATGCCTTCTTTTTGAAAGGTATTCTAAGTATCACAGTATAATTGTGTGTTCAGTGAATCAAGGCCGAGGGATTATCCTCTTACTACTTGATGACAATCACGCTGCTTCATGCACTATAATGCATGGGATATGTCAAGGTGTGGGAATATAAATATATGACCCACACATAGCTTGATCATGCATCAAGCATCATTTAAGTCTCGTGCAATCTGTGCATTATCCTAGAAACTACATGTAGAGCAATGCGAAGTGCTATTACCCTTAGATCACCTCTCCTACACCGACAGACCCTATCATTTCAGAGGCAGGTGTCTCAATGAACATCTATGAAAAACTATATGCTGCTTATTTAGCAGCATTTTGGAAATTTAACGTATGATCTAGGAACACTAGGTAATTATTCAGCTGATACTGATCCTCATACTGAGTTTTCCAGCAGTGGTGACATCCAACGAGCCCTGGTTGTGAGTTTATATCCAATGCGTTGCAATAATGAAGACGGTGGTTTGAATCTTTGAGGCGAATTTTAATGTCAAAAATAATATTTCTCTATATTCACTGACGTGCATATTGAGAAATGGCTGCCATCTTGAATAATTAGATGACTAACAGATTTCGTTAAATGTACAATATCCAAGGAGTTTGTGTGTCAAATTTGGTTTTCGGTTATTGGTTCCAGTAAGGAAAGATGCTCCAAAATGTTTGCTGTTATCTATTGCACTACCAATTCACAGCAATTTGGACAGTTCTTATAGGAGATTGCTAAATGCTTCAACAAATGTCCTCACAAAAACCTCTCCTAAAAAGAGATTGACCTGAATCGGTCCTCATCCGTTCTTTCTCATCGGTTTCTCCATAATGATTTAGTACTTAGCTTCTAGAATTCTGCATGCATGGTTATCCACATAGGGATATTTTTGACGTTTGGTCTCGTAAGGAGAATGATTTTAACCCTTTGATGAATTCTCAATCTAAAGAGACGGAAAAAACACAACTGGTTATCAATGGGTAGTAACGGCCGCTGGGTTTTGGAACAAATGAAGATATATTATAAAAAAAAAAAAAACATAATTGGATATACCAATGCTTTTTACTTATTTTCATCAAAACATGCATGTTTTGATCATTATTTAATAACTAGAGAGAATGAAAATCTAGTACAAAATAAACTAAACAAAATCTTAAAATATTATTAAAATAAAATGTGGTCAGAGCCCATCGTGTTTAATTAAATAATCAATATTATTGAGAAAAGAGCACAGTTTGTATGATATGGTTTCAGCACCAAACTTGTTTTGCTTGGAGAGAATAAATTTCATATTTTGGAAAATGAATTGAGACTTATAAAGCAAGAGAAAAGGAAAAGATATTAGTAAACTTACAAAAAAAAAAAAAAAAAAAAAAAAAAGACAGAAATGCTATTAGCCATAATTGGAAAAAACGTTTAGATATTAAAGAAATAAAATTTTATCTTGAACAAATAGGAATATCAGGAGAGGGAGTGCCATGTAATTCCTGCCTCATAAGAGGAGCAATCACCGTCATTATCTAGATTTTTCAGAAAACTCTATTTACCCCAGGGTTTATTCAATGGCGCATTAATTCCGATTTCACCACTTTCAATTCGGGAGAGGAGCTTTTATACATTCTGTGAGAGAAAAAGATAGATATAAGTAGCAGAGTCGACACTAGTTTAGCATGAATGATTTTCATTGATAAAATCAGAAATACAAAATAAATGAATTACTAAACATGGGATTTGTTTTCCAGTACTTCGTCCATTTAATAGGCGCATTTAATGCCTTGTGTCTCGATTTCTATATTAAAGTTTTAACTCGATTTCTATTTTTATACGGCTCATACTTGATTTCCTTTACAGTACTCAACAAACCTCAATTAAGATAATAAAAATCACGATATTAAAACATATCATGATAACACAATGTGAAATGTGCAGATTTTAATTCTTTGGTGCAAAAGGTCGAAAGATGTTTATACTTGCAGATATCATTTACTTGATAAACATTCTAAAATAAATGGTGTACTCTCTGTCGTCTTGTTACCTTTTTCTTTCTCTTCTCCTTTTATGCACATTTCTCCATTCATCACCTATCTATTTCTCATCGATCGACTACATTTGCTCACATGTTCGTTTAGATATTACATATCAGTTCACTCGTGTCTAAAATTTTAGATCTCACCTTTTTTGTCCTCCTTACTTCTTATTAGTTGTATGCAGATCACTTCAAACGTTGTAATATCAATGGGTGCTTTTATGAATATCACTAATCTTATTTCAAACGTTTGCCTCCTAAAACTGCCATACAAGGGCTTGAGTACAGCTGTCTCTCAGAATGGTGACTGGTAGCGGAATCTAAATAAATATATCATTTTTGTCTATTACATTAACCGTAAATGTCTCGTTCGTTCATTAGGCTGATAATCATATTTTCGAAGGCTTTTCGAATTTTTATGCCCACTTTGTGAACTCGCAACAAAATAAACACCAGAAGACCACTGTTGTAAAGACAATATTCTACAATGCTGTACCGGTAATTGTAAATTGTATGATTGACCTGCAGTTGATGATCTTTAGGTTATTACCACATGCTCTATACGTTGTTTACATAATAATAAAGTTCGATATTAATTTATACAACCACACACAATACAACGTTTTGAAAGCTTATAACAATACTGGACAAGTATATGCAACTCACGTAACCTCCTTTTTCTATATCACAGTCTATAATTTTGGAAGATTGTAATGTGCTCATTGCAATTAACTTTGATGTTCTTTTGTTCTCTGTTAAAAATGATGTATTACCTAAAACGGACCAAATGACTTGGGTTTTCTCAAAAAAGAGAAAATATATCCAATTATCTAAGAGCAACATCAATAGGAGTATCATCAGCAATTGTAACAGGCCTACAATTTCTATATGTTCCTTTGATCTGTGACATACATTTTCTATTTTGACTGACTACGCACATTAGCTTCTCTCTTTTTAGAAAAGCCTAAATCGGAGTTTATAATCCACTATGACTGTAATTTCCCACCACAAACGCTGTAATCAATGGATATTTTCAATTAAATGTTCTAGCATTGATGATTTTAGAGACATTGAAATCCATTTAACATTAGCTTAATCATGTTTATGGTTATTTAGTTATCGATATATGCTAATGAATCATGTAATGGGTATCTCAATTACATAGTTCACGATATAACCATTACCAAATAATTTTAGAATTACATTTTTTCAATTTACTATTTTAGCTGCACTATTAACTAAAGATTATTTTCTATATTCATTCGACATACTCTATTGTTTTGTACATAAAGAATGGTTATCATCATCATCAGCATCATCTCATAAGCATATTGACTTCAAGAGAATAGGTTAGATTTCTCCAGTCGTCTCTATCTTGAACTTTCAAGTTAATAGTTCCCCATTCATCAACTCCTACTTCATGCTTAATAATCCTGAGCCATGTAGGCTTCAGTCTTCCAACTCCTCTGCTGCCTTGTGGAGCCCAGTTAAAAGTTTGGTGAACTTATCTCTATTGGTGAGCGCAAAGGGCATGCCAAAACAATCTCCGTCTACCCAATACCATGATCTCATCCCCATATGGCGCTCGGGTAATGTCTCAGGGGTAAATATAACAGAAATAGTCAAATAATGCAATCCCTTCTATCATTGTTCACTTATTGTTCATTGCCATTGTATAATTATGTATTTCATAACGGCAAAATTATAAATAAATGTTTCCTTATATTACTAACTTATAGTGAATGATCATACATTCATATAGTATAATAGAAAATGCTAAGATCGTTGCTGTTATTAAAAAAAAAACATAAAACTAGAGAATCAAAAGACGATTTATTTGCACACGGCTGTTATTGTATAAAATATATCATCAGAATATGTTGTATTAATGTTGAGAAATTGGAATAGCATGAACTATTCATTGTGGATTAGAGCATTATAATTTGCAAGGAAAAGATAAACTAACAAAGTTAAGATTGTTTACAAATTATCCAAAAAAAAAAGAAAATAAAAAAAAAATGTAGGTTCTAAATTCAAAACCTATGAAGACGTTTGTTTTCATTATATTTACTTGAAGGTATAACAAGATGCCCCGTATGTGGGAGAATACTCGTTGTGGTCTCTGCATTGGTCACACTGGGTTGACAAACGAGTAACTAATGACTGGCTAACACCAGCCATATTTGGATGACTGTTTCGTACCCTCGATGGTGAGGCTTTTGTTGACCGAATACCCCACGTTTAGTAGCGTAATAAATAGATATCTTTTTGAGGCTCAAGGTGAAGATGGCCGGTTCATCTTGCCAAGATTCTTGGGCAGGATGTGTTATACTATGGTAGCTGTATTTTTAGATCTATTTCAGAAATAAAGGTCTCCTGAAAGCTATTCAAAGTGTTTAAAGTCATCTTGGCTTGTATGGTTTCAAATTTAATATTTTCTTACTCTACATTTATAGCAAACTATATCGCCATCAATGACCTATGTTATGATGCCACATAATTCTAAAGCAATCAATGTGTTGCGAAAATATTAAGATATTATATGAAATTCCGTAGTGAGTAATCAATGGCATCGCAAAACGACCATTATTCTTACCGGCTACTAAATTCCCGTCACAACTCGCATAAGCAGCAGCCAAATTTCAAATTTCGCGAAGCAAATCTCTTGTCAATCCTGTGCTAACTGTACGATATCCGACTGCTACATTGTACAGCGGAGAAACAGTTGACCGGACCTGTGCGGTACGCGGTTAGGGAAAGGTCCTCTTTGACTTTGGTCATCCAACTAGATGAAAGAGCCTTCTGTTCTTGGAAACGCGAGAAAGGGGTCAGGAAGGAATAGGAAAAAGATGTTGGTGGCCTCTCTCTCTCTCTCTCTCTCTCTCTCTCTCTCTCTCTCTCTCTCTCTCTCTCTCTCTCTCTCTCTCTCTCTCTCTCTTATATACAGATGAATTTTCCAAGGAAGATAACTTTAATTCTCATAGCTATATACTCATTCCATTATATAAACACACTATTTAAAGTCTCACATTGAAGAAAAAATATAGAGTATTCAGTTTTAATAATGAAATGGTAGAACAGGGGATCCGAAAAATGTGCATTTCTTAGCGCTACTAAAAGAAATTTAGGTGTTATGTAAGAGCAATAAAAGAGTAGCAAAATGTGGACAAATGTGTTCAAGAAAGGGGGAAAATCCCAGCCAGTGTCAATATTTAATGCTCCAAGGTAGAAAATCGGTAACTTTTATTGTGTTGCCTCAGACAGGAGGGTGAAAAAACATCTAGATCTTTATATTTCTCTTCCGTTTTAGATCTATAGTAAAAATTTCACAATACCTTACTGAAAATTCATCAAAATAGGGAAATATTTTATTTTTATATTAATCATATTTTAAAATTTCATCATAGATGTTTCTATTCAAACTATAACAGTTTTTCATTAACAAAAGTTGATGTTTCATAATGATTTATCTTGATGTACTATCCTTATGGGGAAATAACAAAATAACACAATATCAAGTAAGTCACCAACAGTAGAATGCCAGATATATTTTATATCATTACAGGTACCTTCACTAACTTCTTTTCGGTATAATGATATGGAATCACGATACTCAATATAGCTTTCCTATATACAATGTATGTGTGTATGCATGCATGGTTGTATACTTGTACTCGAAGATGTAACCCATGACTCTACTTAGCAAAAAAGGAAAAACAAAAGTATATATATATATATATATATATATATATATATATATATATATATATATATATATATACATATATATATATATATATATATATATATATGTAAATAAATATATATATATATATATATATATATATATATATATATATGCACATATATGTATGTATATATATATATATATATATATATATATATATATATATATATACATATATATATGTGTGTATAT
>NC_090737.1:67971266-67998766 GCF_036898095.1 Palaemon carinicauda
GAAGAGACTCAGAGATGAAACAACAATTGGTGAGGAACAATTTCGATTCATGTCTGGAAGAGGAACTGCAGAAGCAATATTTGCTTCGAGGCAGACGATAGAAAAACATCGGGAGAAACAGAGAGGATTACATATGGTCTTTATTGAATTAGAGAAGGTATACGATCGAATACCACGTCAGGAACTGTGGAGATGTATGAGAGAAAAGGGGGTCCATGAGAAATACGAAAGAATCACCCAAGATATGTATGAAAGGGCAGAAGCAAATGTTAAGAGCAGTATTGGCCTAACAGAAAGTTTCCCAGTAAATGTGGGACTACATCAGGTGTCTGCATTGAGCCCTTACCTACTTGATCTGGTCATGAATGTAGTAACACAAGGTATTAGAGATCAGTCTCCTTGGTGTATGCTTTTTGCTGATGATGTTATACTGTGTAGCATTAGGCGAGCGGTAGTAGAAGAGAAACTGGAGGAGTGGAGAAGAAAAATGGAAAATAGGGAATTGAAGATCAGCAGGAAAAAGACAAAGTATTTGCGATTGAAAAATGGCGAGAATGGTGAAGCTAGTTTACAAGGAGAGAGATTGAAAAGAGTTGAAAATTTCAGGTATTAAAGATGAACAGTTGCAAAGGATGGTAATCTGGGGGCAGAAATAAACCAAAGAATACAAGCAGAATGGAAGAATTGGAAAAAAATTGTGTGGAGTACTATGCAACCGGAAAATAGAGGTTAAGTTGAAAGGTAAATTACACAGGACAGTTGTGAGACCGGCAATGATGTATGGAGCAGAGACGTTAGCAATAAAGAAGACAGAAGAGAAGAAGATGGATGTGGCAGAGATGAGAATGTTGAGATGGATGTGTGGGGTGACAAGAAGAGATAAGAAACGGGATGAGGTAATTAGGGGTACCACAGGAGTTAGAAAACTATCAGATAAGATCTAAGAAAGTAGACTGAGGTGGTATGGTCATGTCATGAGAAGAGATGGACACTATATTGGGAGGAGAGTGATGGAAATGGAGGTACAGGGAACGAGAAGGAGAGAGAGACCAAAACGAAGGTGGGTGGACTGTAACAAGGATGACCTTCGATCAAAGGGATTAAATGGTGATGAGGTGTGGGACAGAGGTAGATGGAGAAAGCTGACCAGAAACATCGACCCCATATAGAAGTGGGAAAAGATGTAGACAAAGAAGAAGAAGATTATTATTATTATTATTATTACTATTATTATTATTATTATTATTATTATTATTATTATTATTATTATTATTATTATTATTATTATTATTATCTTCGTTAGAAATAATTGCTGCTTCAGTTGCATTGATTTTATACTGTCTGCTCAGCCCAATATATCTCTCACGGCTTTTTTAATCTCTTCGGTAACCATGACGCATAAACCCTTTATAGTAAAGGTCCTCGGCAACTCGGTCAAGTTCTTGATGTGTGTCAGCCCAAAAGGAGCAGTGGCCTTCTCCCACTGCTCCTCTTGGGCCGACACATATCAAGAACTCGACCGAGTCGCCCAGGTCCTGATGAACAGTGGCTACTCTAACAAGCAAGTTAGCCGCAAGATCAAGCTAGCAATGGACACCTGGTACAAGGGTGAACAACCAACTGAAAACACTACCACCACCAACAACCTTTACTATAAAGGGTTTATGCGTCATTGTTACCGAAAAGATTAAAAAAGCCGTGAGAGATATATTGGGCTGAGCAGACAGATTATAAGATCAATGCAACTGGGGCAGTAATTATTTTTAAATAAGATGATAATAATAATATTAAAAATAATAATAATAATAATAATAATAATAATAATAATAATAATAATAATAATAATATGAAAAGATTTATTAGTCAATATTGACGCACCAAAGTGCCACATAGGTTTAACAGGCAAGTTAGCTTTGAGATAAAGCTAGCAATGGACACCTGGTACCAGGGTGAACAACCAACTGAAAACACTACCACCACCATGAACCTTTACTATAAATGGTTTATGCATCATGATTACTAAAAAGATAAAAAAAAAAGCCATGAGAGACATAATAAGATACTATGTCTCCCCTTTGGATAAAAACACTGAGGTTAAGCTGATTATTTATTATCAGAACACCGAGACAAGGTCTTTCTTCATCAGGAATAACACAGCCCTACAGACTCAGGACATTCTTAGACAGACCAACGTGGTCTATTCCTACTTATGCCCTGTTTTATGATGTTCTGGACGTTACATAGGAATGACCATGCGTTTGTCCAAGAAACTGTCCCATCACGTTCTACAAGATCTCATGACCTCCACGTCCATAACAACATTAAATGTGATGAAATAATTAAGAACACTAAGATAATCTGCCGTGCTTCACATGGCTTAAGACTTCGAATACTTGAAGCTTTACTTAGATAGAGAGAAAAACGGGTCTTAATACTACCCAGGAAATGTTCCTTTTCCCTTCCTGTCTAACGAACAACACACTGAGGAGTAACCCTACAAACCATGACATCTCCCGCCAAGACAACTCTACTGATCACGACACTACTAATCGAGAGAGCTTTGATCAGCGACTGGACAGCCTGCCTAGTCTTGATACCCTCTTGGGGAGCGCTCCCACCAATCACAGCCCAGCTGCTGGAGGAAAAGGTGGCGAATCATCACCCATGAGTGACTGGGAGGGCAGTCTGACTGAACTAAACCTGCTCTCAGCGGGCGGCTTAGCCAATGAGGACCCGACATTCTATCAATCTTACTATTCACTCCGCCCACGACGCCAGAGGCAGCCAATGTAAATTCGCTGCCTCTCTGCCTAAGCCAGAATTGCTCTAAATTAAGGATGTAGTTATCGTTTCCACCACTCAAGCCTAAGGAAGGGAGACAGCACTCCCGAATCATGTAGCTTGTTCACACTATTCTTTTGCCCGACTTGTAAATTTTACATAAATTGTAAACTTTACATTAAAACCTTGATTTGGCAATTATTCTTGACTTTGACTACCCACCATGAAGGATGAGGCAGCAATTATTTTTTTTTTACAAAACTTGCCTGAAAGAGGGTCTTCTACCCTAATATATTATTATTATTATTATTATTATTATTACTATTATTATTATTATTATTATCATTATTATTATTATTATTAGCTAAGCTAGAGTGACTAAAGAGATAGATTGATGAAAAGCTGAGAGATGAACAAGCAGAATTCAGAAAATGTAGAAGTTGTACTGACCAAATTTTCATTTTAAGACATGTGGTACAGCAATGTGTGGAATATAGAAATCCATTTGTGGACTTTTGAAAGCCTTCGATAATCAGTGTGCACCGGCAAATATTTGAGGAGAGTCTTGCAATATTATGGAATTCCTCCTATATATGTGCATAAAAAATGCATGATTAATATAAGTGGAGTCCTATGAAAGGAATTTTCAGTGAACTATGGACTCCTCCAGGGTAATGTGTTGCCCGCTATGTTTTTTATCCTTTTCATGGATTTTTTTTTTTTAATGCATAGAACAGATGGGGATGATATAGAAGAATTGGAGTGGATTAGTAAAGATTATTAGCTTACCTAGTGTATGCTGATGACGCTGTCCTTCTTAGCAAAGCACCACAGGACTTACAATGCTTGCTTACCAGAGTGTATGTAATCTATCATGAGGTTGGGCTCAAGACAAGTGGAAGAAAAACAGTTAACGAGAATGAAATATGCAATTGAAGATGAAATAACATTAGAAGGAGAAAGGATTAATGAGGAATAATTATTTAAATATTTAGGAACTTTGATCTCTAATACAGGGTATTTAGAATTGTAGTTTAATGAAAGATTAAAAAAATATAAAGTCAGGCAACGACTTGGTTGAGTAAAATTTGGAAATCAAGTCGCTTGAAATTACGTATAAAAATTAGTCTTGGAATGACAATGAAACGATATCCAACAGATTTTGTAGATTTGAGAACGAAACTCTCAGAAAAATATTAGGAGTTCAATAGTAGGACATGGATAGAAATGAAACTATATTACCTGAGTGCTACATGTGGACGAGATTGTGGTGAGGGCTAGATGGATTTGGTTTTGGGCATGCTCTTTGCACTCCCTGAGAGATATCAGTTCACCAAAATTTTCACTGGGTTCCACAAGACACTGGAAGAGTTTGAAGACCCAGGCCTACATAACTGAGGGCTATAAAGCGATATGAAAAACTAATGTAATGAAAGCTCTAGATGGGCACGACTGGCAAGATCTAACCGAGGCCATTTGCGCTAAAAGGCGTATGAGAAGATGATGATGATGATGAAGCTACAATCCTACTTAGAAGAGCAGGCAGCTATAAACCAAGGGGCTCCTACACGGAAAAACAGCTCAGTGTGGAAAGAAAAAAGGGAAACATATATATTGTATGAGAAGAAACGAATAAATAATAGATATGTCATATATAAATTATAAAGATAAACTTGTGGCAGCCTGTTCCACAGAACAAAACCTTCGCTATAAGTTAGAACTTTGTTAAGCCTTATAATGGAGTAAGGAAGGTAATTAGAATTGATTTAAAAATTGCATTGTTCTTCATTACAATATCGTTAACAAAGAAAATGGCTTGTTCAAAAGTACATGATTTAAGATTTAAGATTTTATCAATAGGAATGAAGATATCCCGATATTATGAAGAGATGGCGTTAGAGGATATTTCATGTAAACAGTGAAAAAGTGTGTGTTTTATGTGTATATATTTTTCAGCAAAACTGATATCTAAATTATTTTGATTCATGAAATGTAATATATTCTTTAATTTATTCTATAAAAAATTAAAGCTTTGTTCTCCAAGATCTTGGACTATAAAAGGGCATTTTTTTATATTTAATATATCGCATATTGAATTATTAGTGTATATTTATACTGAATATTTCAAATCGGTACCCTAATTTCCTAATGAGGGAAACTTAATTATCTAAAAAAAAAAAAAAAGTAAACTTGATATGGGTTTGATATCAAAATGGTACAGGAAGGCTCTTTATAAATTATTTAACAGTAAAATAAAAATGATTCAATACCATATTGTAATAACCGGTATGTCATATACCGTAAATCCCTACTTCTATCACTCATCTCTGACCTAATCTGTACGAGATGGTTAAGAATAAAGAAGAGACTGTCGAGAGAGTATAACCTTTAATTTTTTTAATTTAGTGAATTATATTTTCATTTGCTGTATCTCGCATGGGATTTTGAGTTAATTAAAAACCACACGTAATCAAGCGCTCTATATGGGTAATGACAAAATTATTGTAAGTAAAATAAATCCATCACCATGCAATAATAGCACTTAGATACTTCGAATGTTAACAACAGCTAAAAATTGACATTCATATCGATATAATTTAGCTATTAATGGAAACATAACCTAATGTGATTTTCCTGTTTTTTTTTTTTATGATCAAAATTGGAATCTTGATCAATTAAAGCCATGCCCAGGGTCAGCGACCTTATTTTCAATTACAAACGGATTAGCTTTTATATGGGAAGAGCTATAATATTCTTCAATTTTGTCATGGAAACCAATGCAGATTATTATTTAATGCTAATCTTTTAAATCAATGAACCTTAAAATATGAGTAGGTATGATTATGTACCATTACCTTGTTTTTTTTTTTTAATCTACATCTGATTTAGCCTGAAAAAGAAATACTATCTCTCTCTCTCTCTCTCTCTCTCTCTCTCTCTCTCTCTCTCTCTCTCTCTCTCTCTCTCTCTCTCTCTCTCTCTCTCTCTTTAGTCTGGGTTTGCCCAATCTGTCTTTCTTATTGTAATGAGAAACACTTGACTCGTTTCTCAATAAGCATAAAACCTCCGGGTCTAAAAAGGTTTATGATCAGGATTATTTCTGTGCCATTGAACTTTAGCACACGATATCATATCATTATCTTTTCTATTTTCTTTATCAAATCAACGTTTGTACTCATATTCTATTACACAGGCATCATCTTTATGAGAATCCCTTTTTAGTTTTAAAAATTTCTGTCGAGGAGGATTTTATTGTCGTTTGGGAATTATACAATGTTGACGAAAATGATATCGTATATGATCACCAAATCTATCCATTAATTTTTCTCTTGAATATGCTTACCATCGGTGTTTGATATCCAGATCCGAGACATACTAGTGAACAGAGGTATCGGACTTTCATGAACCGGAAGTTACCTTATCTTTTTTCGACGTTCTTGTTCATGTACAGTCTGATCAGGGGTATCCTCTTCAATCAACAGCAAGCATATTTATGGCTCCCTTTTGTTCGTGTTATATAACTGTCCCGTGATACAACACAGTATCTCGTTCCCAAAACGTTTATTATCAGAATATTTGTAATACAACTTCAACTTTTCATAATATAGGATGTAACTAAAAATATTCCCTTGTTAAAAACGCTTTTTGAAAGAAACCCCTATTTACTATTATTATGACTAGCAAATTACGTAAATTCCCGACCTCCCTGACTTACCTGCTTTATACACAAGAGAAAACCTCCGATCTCTAGGAATAATACGCAACTCTCAGACGATAATATATTTGAACAATGAATATCTAAAGGTCTCTATACGTTACACTCAAAACAAAAACTAGGTGATTGCTTTACTTTTAACAGGAACTGCTCTTTAATCAATTTCTTACTTCGGTTCTAAGTTAGGGGATACGAGCATGTTACTGAGTTAACTATTGGTGATTGATACAATACACACTTTACAAAAATATACAAATTCTATAGAAAATAACAATTCAACAGTAATAACAAAACTGAGTCCCTCGAAATATAAATTGAACTGGACCTTAGACTAGGACAAAATGACATTTCATATAATTATACAATCCCTTGTTTCACTAAAATTAATTTATTAAGATATTAAATTTTGACAACTTAATAAAAGAAAATGACACTTTAACTCTATAAGAAATAAATAAAATTTACACTTACATATATGTAACTGTTACTCTTACATCCTTAGAGTTCACACAAGGTTACCAAACGGTTAAGCAAGAATAAATGCACTTCATTGTTTTGCTAAATCACACAGGGCCAGGAACAAATAAATTAATAATTTTACAATATAAACTCTACTCACATATGCACTGAACTTCTTTCAACTTAAACCACAGAAACTCCAATTTTTGAATAAACACTATACACATTTGAGAGTGAGAGAGCACTATGTACGTTTGAACGGAAACACCATACACGTTGAAGAGGAAATGCGTAGTGGCTGGATAGATGCTGGAGAGAGGACTGTCTGAAGTTGGCTCTTTCGGAAGATCAGGCTAGATCTTTTGTTCCTATGCATTGCTAGGCCCTTACATATCATCCTAATACAATCTGGAATCTTCCAGCTAATCATTCTCTTAGTGTGGGGGCATGGTCCGGACAGTATCTCTTGAAGTCAGGTAGCCAACCTGGCAGTTTTAAAGTATGGTTCTATCGGTGCCTGATGAAACAAGCCTTTCAGCTATCTCTGCCCACCTCTCATAACATTAAAAAAAAAGGAGTAAGTTCTAGTCTAAAAACATCATGCAACTTCCAACCACGTGGAAACATGATGCAATCCCTAGTGTGTGTGTCATACAACATACATTTTGACAAGATTACATAGGACTTTGTAACCAAACTATGTGAAATGAAAATTTGATTCTTTAAAATAACGTAAGTTTACATATAAGGAACTAAATAAAATACAATTAATTGAATGATAACAGTTTTATGTAATTTACATACATTTACTTAATCATACATGAGTGGAAATCACCTTACGAGCTGGCTATACATCTCTTAAATAAACAAAGAAAATTCGTGAATAAAATAATCTAATCTCATGTTAGATCAGCCTCGTAAGATAACTAATCTCAAAAAGACCATTTATTCCAGGTCTGAATCCATCAATTCAGCCCAACCTAAATAAATTGCAACCACATTTTCTTTACTGGATATATGATTTACATTAATACAATATGGTTGCAAACATAATGACCATCAAGTTAACCTTTGAATATTATTCTTCATGTTATTAACAAAAGTTAAAGGATTGTGATCTGAGTAAGTCAAAATTTTCTCATTCTGTGGCTTATTTACATAAACTTCAAACTTCCATATCCCCTACTGTCGAGTAGGCTTTTTGAGGCTTCTTCAACTTATATGACATAAAACAGACGGGGGGAAGAATTCCTTCCTTGCCTTCTTGCAATAGGACAGCTCTAATCCCATTGTCAGACACATCTACTTGGATAAGGAATTTCTAGTTGAAATCGGGTGCTTGTAGTATCAGTTTTGATAATTGAACATGCTCCTTCCTTTGACTTTTTCTCTTCCTGGTGCTTCAATAACGTAGGTTAGGTCAGTGATCTTTAAAATCTGGAATGGTCCTTGGAACTTGTTGGTGAGAGGGAATTTCCTTATCGGTAAGTAAACCAACCCCTGTTGTCCTACTGCAAACTGTCTGTTCAAACTTTTCATACCAAATCTTTTCTTTATTTTTCCTATGGCTCGTTTTCAGCTTTTTGGGGGAAGGCTTTCTTATCTTGCCGATACTTTTTCTTGAGTTCTTGATATATTGTGAAAGTATTTTTGTTCGTGGTGTACCAATTTTCGTGGTCTTCGTGGGTGGGCGAATCCACGTATTTAAAAATCCAACGAAAACTTTTAAACACTGTCAGAATTTAGTATTGAACTTGGACACATTCGATTTGTGTTGGTGACCTACATTTTCTAAACCATTGTGGATTACTAATTATTTTGATTTGTTATTGTGAATATATTTTATTTTGGTGTGCACTATGATAATAATTGTTGCATTGAAAATGAACACTTTATCATAATTGAGGTGCAACTAATAACCAAAAAGGTAAAAGTTCCAAAACGGAAATCCACGAATTTAAGAATCCACGAACCACCATTTTTTTTATAAAACAACGAAAATTGGTACCCACGAATAAAAATAAATTCACAGGATTCTGCATCTGTATCCTCTCGACCTTTCCAGCTTTCTGCTAACATTTAAATTGGTCCTCTTACTTCTCGTCCAAAACACCATTTTATTCAGGCTACATCCCATGCTTTCTTGATAAGCATTGCGTACCTCAAATAATATCAAAGGTAGCCCGATGTCCCATCCATTTCCTGTTTTATTGCAGTACTTGGTTAACAAACTCTTTACAGTTTGATGAAATCTCTCTGATGAACCTTGGGTCTTCGTGTGATAAGCAGTACACAGTTGTTGTGTCACATCCAACAGTTTAATCACGCCCTGAAACAATTTTGACGTGAAATTTGTTTCTTGGTCACTCCGAATGATTTCCGTAATGCCAAACTTGGTGAAATAAGTCTAGTAACTTCTCGGCGAATACTTTGGCACTGATGTTCCTGACGGGTATAGTTTCTGGGTATTTTGTCACTCGACACATCAAAGTTAACATATACTTGCGGCCTTTGTTCATTCTCTATAACAGGCCCAAAATGTTAATCACTACCTTCCTGAAAGGTTCTCACCATACTTCAGCTGGGTGTGACGTTTTGAACGTTATAGATGCTTTCTGAGCAAAGATCTGGCAGTAATTTTAGTCTCCTTGAAGCTTTTAAATTGTAATAGATGCTGTGTGAGCAAATATCTGGCATTAATTTTAGTCTTCTGGAAGCTTTTTAAACGTTGTAGAAGCCGTCTGAGCAAAGATCTGTCAGTAATTTTAGTCTTCTGGAAGTAATAATAATAATAATAATAATAATAATAAAAATAATAATAATACTAATAATAATAATAATAATAATAATAAGGGAGCCTTCTTGATGTACTTGTTAGGCTTTCCAGCCATCTGATAAACGTGAAATGCTTGGCAAAACCGGCTCACATCCCTAAGCATGTGAGGCCAGAAAAAGTGTTTTATAATATTCTTCATCGTCATTCTTATTCCATGTGTCCCGTCTCATGTGCTACGGTGATCACCTGTCTTCTCAGTGGTGCGGGAATCAGTATCTGACGGCATATGCCCCATTCATCATTCCCAGGAATATCAGAGGGTCTAAGCTTCTTCATAAGCAATCCATCCTTGAGGTAATAACAGGTGGGACAATGCTGCACATCTTTCTCATCCACCACATGGTACAATAATTCTGTTAACGTTGAATCCTTCCATTTCAGTCCTATCAGTCTTTTTCGACTAACTTATCATACTTCTAATGCTGAGGTTTCTATTTCTTCCAAGTTCATTGCTTCCTTGTCTTCCTGTTTATTCATCTGTCGTTCCTCTTCTTTCTGCTCTCTTGGGAGCTCTCCTCTTGTGTACTATCATGGGAAACCTCTTCTTACGTAAATAAATCTTCCGAGTTCATCTTTCCTTTGGTTTTTCTGTCTTCTTCCGCACCCACTTTTTTCGTCATACTCCTAGTCGTCACACAACTAGGAGACAGATATGGGTAGTCCTTCTCGAGTTCAGTCATAGGACTATACTTCAGTGGTTTCTCCATTACAATGGGACATGGCACAAACAGCGCTTCACCAAACTCATTTCCCACTAGGACTTCTACTCCTTCGACAGCCAATGAATCCTTTACCACAAAATAAAAATGACCTGTCACCAAATCGCATGACAGTCTAAAACGGCAAATAGGGGTAAACTCCTTACCTCCCATTCCTTTTAAAATGACAGAATCTGTTCCACTATCGGGTACACACTTCGCATCACCACACTATGATTACATCCCGTGTTGCTTAATATCTTGACCGGGATCAGCTCTCTCCCAACCAAAGCAGCTAACATAATTTTTATGAATGTACAGTTTAAAGGCATACACGCTGTTTGTGGTTGTCCTGTTCGTCGTGCAAACTTTAGCTGGTTAATTTCCTCATCAACCTTTCCCCTTTGATTCTTTGTCTTAGTATCCTGTGAAGTTGAATTACCCTTAACTACTTGGGCTACTGCTTTCGGTTAGGTTGACCAACATTCCTTACTGATATAATTGTACCAACCATGTTTCACACAATTGTACATAATTCCTTTTGTATATATTATGCTTGTATCTTCGCTCTTCCCTCGCACTAAAACGAACATGAAAATTCATGTCTGGTTTTTCCTCTGTGATATTGTCTGTCTTGTGAACTTGTCATGTCCTGTTGCCTTGAGGTTTTGTATATAAGGAGAGTGTTCCACAACAATATAACTCAGTCGTTTCCAGTCTGCCTTTGAGTTCACACCCTTACTCGGCGCCGTCACATTGGTGACCCCGGAAGTCGACTCGCTCCCACTGCCTTCCACCCCCACCTCCCTCGCCCCTCCATCGTTGGTACTATGACGAAGACTACATCAATTGGCGCCGCGGCCGCCCCATTGAAACTTTCACCGTTCGCCACCGGAGAGGCGTTTGCTTGGTTTCAACGCGCTGAAGTCCACTTTCGTATCAGGGGCGTGACTCGCTCAACCACCAAAGCGGATTATGTTCTCGCGGCGATACCCGAGGACACCTTCCCAGAAATATCCGACTGGCTTTGTGAACAAGGAGACACCCCAATAGCGTATGACGCCCTCAAATCATACCTTCTGCAGCAGTACACGCCGTCGCCAGCCGCCCGTATAGCAAAGCTTTTTCAGCTCTCGCAACAACCGTTGGGGGACCAAAGGGCTTCGCTTGCCCTCAGGGAAATGACCAGTATCGCTCGCCTTCAACCTGCCGCAGACGGCTCTCCTCGTGAGGTGAACCTACTCCGTGCCCTTTGGATACGCCGTTTACCCGAACCTGTACGCGCTGCCATACCCGATGTCGATAGTTTACCCATAAAGGACTTGATGACCAAAGCCGACGCCCTTATGGACAGCCACTTCAAGACTTCCATCAACGCCTCCACCCCTGACGACGAGGATGCCTATACAACGTCAACCAAAGCTGACATGAATGCCGTAGGACATACACGCCTACCCCGTGACGTGCCGAAGCGGCGACACAGCCGCCCAAGACCCACCAATCGCTCGCGTCCCAACGAACGAATTCTACAGCCACTTACTACCTCCCATCCGCCGCAGTTTTGCTACTACCACTTCCGATTCGGGGCAACCGCGAAGAAATGTGCCAAAGATTGTCAGTGGCCAAAAAACGTGTAAGCAGGCCATCGCTTGTGGCGGTGGCCTCCCATGTTTCTAATCTGTTCTTTTTACAGGATGCAGGAACGGGCGTGCGATTTTTGGTAGACACGGGTGCTTGTCGTTCTCTTTTGCCAAGGAAACTCTTCAAGGCACAACGTAGTCTGTCTACATTTGCCGACGTCCGCTTGGTAGCTGCCAACGGATCTGCGATACCCACCTACGGTTACGAGAACCTCACATTATCGTTCGGAAACGGTAAATTCAATTGGAAGTTTCTCGTTGCTGACGTCACAATGCCAATCCTCGGTGCGGATTTCCTCTCTCATTTCCACCTTCTGGTCGATGTCGCCCACCGACGATTGGTCAACGCAGACTCGTACTTGTCGACACCTCTTCAACCCGCCCCCTCTAACCTCGCTCTCCACATCAGCGCACCCACGGATGCCTACGCCCACCTCCTCACGTCGTACCCGGAAGTTTTCCGTCCAGAACTTCGCCAAACGCCCACGGTTCCTGCCAAGCACGGTATTTATCACCATATCAAGACGACGGGACCCCCAGTCTTCGCAAAATTCAGACGTCTGGCACCGGAACGATTGGCAGCCGCCAAACAGACGTTCGCCGAAATGGGGAAAATGGGCCTTTGCCAAAAGGCCTCCAGCCCATGGTCGTCACCCTTACACATCGTTCTGAAGAAAGACGGCTCCCTCCGTCCGTGCGGGGATTACAGGCGCCTGAACATGCAAACAGAACCGGATCACTACCCCCTCCCAAACATTGCCGATGTAACCTCCTACCTGCACAAAGCGAAGGTTTTCTCTACGCTCGACCTCTTGTAGGGGTATTATCAGGTGCCTATGATCCCAGAAGACATCCCCAAGACCACCATCACCACTCCGTTTGGCACATACACCTTCAATTACTCCTGTTTTGGCCTTCGTAATGCTGGGGCAACGTTTCAACGTCTCATGGATGGCATCTTAGGGGACCTCCCTTTCTGTGTATGTTATGTGGACGACATACTTGTGTTCTCCTCCTCAAAAGAGGAACACCTCCGTCACCTGCGCATCGTGCTCGACTGCCTGCAACAAAACGGCCTTGTAGTCCGGTACGACAAGTGTACCTTTGGCGCCAACAAAGTGTCGTTCTTAGGGCACCGTATCACTCCTGAAGGAGTCCATCCCCTCCCTGAGAAGGTAGCAGCCGTTCAGAATTTCCCCGAGCCGTCGACCGTCAAAGCTCTGCAGGAATTTTTGGGCATGATCAACTATTATCACCGTTTTCTGCCAGCCATTGCCGCCACTCTTGCTCCCCTCTACGCCTCCCTCAAGGGCAAGCCAAAGGACCTGAAGTGGGGTCCCCTTCAAGAAGCAGCCTTCTGCAATGCAAAGAAGGCCCTATCAACTGCTGCGGCTCTCACTTTTCCTATCCCACACGCCCCTCTCCTTCTCTCCACCGATGCCAGCGACGTCGTTATTGGTGCATTACTCGAGCAGGTGGTCAAAGGCTCGCCCCGCCCATTGGCCGTCTTCAGCAGAAAACTGTCCAAGGCAGAATCGGGTTATTCTACCTTCGATCGAGAATTGCTGGCGGTGCACTTGGCTGTCCGTCACTTTGGCCATTTCTTAAAAGGTACGCCCTTCGTCATTCACACAGACCACATGCCTCTGGTGCACGCCTTCACTCGACAGTCTGACGCCTGGTCCGCCTGTCAACGCCGACATCTCTCCGCCGTGGCTGAATACAATTGCACCCTCCAATACGTCCCTGGGAAAATGAATCCCGTTGCCGATGCCCTGTCAAGAAACACGTTGGCTGCCGTTCAACTGGGATTGGATTACAACGCCCTGGCTGAAGCCCAACGACAGGATCCAGAGAATCAAGCTTGTAGGACATCCTGCACGTCCCTCCGTTGGGAGGATTTTCCCCTCGAAGACTCCAACACCACCCTCCTCTGTGACGTCAGTACTGGTAGACCGCGACCTTGGATTCCTGCTCCCATGCGCCGACAGGTGTTTGATCTCATCCACGGCCTTTCACATCCCTCGTGCCGTTCTACTGCACAGCTGCTGAAGCCAAAGCTCATTTGGCACGGCATTTCTAAGGATGCTAATGATTGGGTCCGTGCCTGTACTTCTTGCCAAACTTCCAAAGTACATCGACACACGGATTCAGGAGTGGGCACCTTTCCTCAACCTCAGCATCGTTTCGCACACATTCACGTCGTCGTTGTAGGCCCCCTACCCACATCACAAGGACATCGTTACCTGTTTACCGTCATCGACCGCTCCACTCGTTGGCCTGAAGCCCTTCCCATGGAAACTGCAACATCCGCCTCATGTACATCTGCCTTACTCTCTGGATGGATTTCAAGATTCGGTATCCCTGAGCATATTACTTCTGACAGGGGAACCACTTTCACCTCTCAATTATGGACGTCATTAGCGAATCTCCTGGGCATCACCCTACATCAGACAACGGCCTACAACCCCGCTGCCAATGGAATGGTTGAACGTTTTCATTGCACCCTCAAAGCAGCTTTGATGTCCCGCTGCAAGGATTGCAACTGGTTTACTCAGCTTCCCTGGGTCCTCCTGGGACTAAGGACCACTCCTAAGGACGCCCTCGACGTCTCGGCAGCCGAAATGGTGCATGGCGACCCGTTGGTCGTCCCTGCCGAATTTTTTCCTTCTGCAACCTCCTCCGACGATCTCTAGCGCATACGTCACTTCGTGGGAAAATTTACTCCGTGCCGCCAGACTTACAAGGCCCCAACGAAGCATCACATACCAACGGACTTGCACTCTGCAACGCACGTCTTCCTGCGCAACGTCACCAGCAAGCCACCACTAACGCCCCCTTACACGGGCCCTTTCCTTGTGATCCGACGCAGTCCGAAAGCATTCCTCCTAAACATTCGGGGCAAAGAAGACTGGGTCTCCATTGATCGTCTAAAACCTGCTTATCTTCTGCCAGATGACCCACCTACAGTTCGCCTCTCTAGATCAGGGCGCCCTATTTAACATGTACAGTATGTCATTTTTAGGGGGGGAGCCATGTACCAACCGTGTTTCACACAATTGTACATAATTCCTTTTGTATATATTATCCTTGTATCTTCGCTCTTCCCTCGCACACAAAAGAACATGAAAATTCATGTCTGGTTTTTCCTCTGTGATATTGTCTGTCTTGTGAACTTGTCATGTCCTGTTGCCTTGAGGTTTTGTATATAAGGAGAGTGTTCCACAACAATATAACTCAGTCGTTTCCAATCTGCCTTTGAGTTCACACCCTTACTTGGCGCCGGCACATATTTTTTGCCACACATATAACAGACAATGTTATTGCTCCGCACGTCTTTCACAATGCTGGAAGGAGGTTAATTTAACAATTATTGCTGTGGTACTGTCACATTCTGCATATTCTGCTTTGGAATAGTACCTGTGGTACTTCCGCTGTAACTATTGAACTATATCCCATAATTGTTATTGAACTGGTTTCCATGGTTCAGCGAATACTTAACACTTGGTGGAAACGACGATTGAGACTTTATACCCTAGGAGGGTTTACGGCAGATAATATTAGAATCTTCACTCAGTGAAGTGGCTCTATCAAGTTTTTTTTAATCTCTCTCGCGCGCAGGTAAATTTGAATATGTTCAGGAATTCCTCGTAAATATTCTTCCAGCACTATCAGTTCTTCTAAAACAGCCATCTCGCTTACTTTGACCAGCTCTACACATCTCTTAAAACATTGTCGTACCTTAGAAATGTAATCCAAGAAAGCCATTTTCTCGTCCTTCTGCAAATTTTGGAATCTTTCACCATGTATTCAGATTTCATCTGATACACTTGCAGCACGTTCCTCTTAATTTCTTGATACTCCTTCATCTAGTCCTGAGACAAGGCAAGATACGCACTGCATACTTTTCCAATAAGGACACTCTGCAATAACACTGGCCATTTATCTTCTTACCATTCCATCATCAACACGACCATTTCAGAATGACCGGAGAACTCGTCGGGAGCTTCTGTGAATTTTAGGATCATCCTCTGTGTTTTCGCCACATCAAAGACATGATCATACTTAGCAGGGCTCACACCTGTCTGAGATGATGGCAACCTTGCACAAGCATTCAACAATTCCTATTCCCTTGCGTTTCTTGGAATTTCTCTCGTCTCTTCTCTTTCTCTTTCTTCCCTTCGCCTTACATGTCTTGCAATTTTTCTCGCCTCTTCTCACTCTCTTTCTTCAACTTAATCAAAGTCTCTGCAGGCGCAATTCGTCTAATCTCAAGCTCTACATTCATTTTTTCTTTCATTTCTTCAGTTTGCGAGTCATTTGATACTTGCTTCTCTACGAATTCTGCTTCAGCCTTCTCCAAAAGCTAGCGAGCTGTTGCAATATCTTCTTCTGGAAACCTTCCTGAATTTATCAACACTTCTAAGGCTAGACACTACATTTGGACTTTAATCCTCCCACTAGTTGCATGCCCACCATATGCCATTAAAATAGTGACCCACTGAGCTTTAGTTACATTAGTCTCCAACAATTCTTGAACAATTGGGTTCTCCAAGAACTCCTGTACATTCAACTGCACCATCTTGTACTTTGCAAAAAATCATACCCCTCCAAAAATATATATCCTAACAATACAAAGAATCCTATCAACACTAAACAGGTCAAACCTTTAATCAAAACAGAGCCTTGTTATCACCACTATTTAAAACAGACTCGTTCGATCCTGGGGTCTTGGCAACAGAAAATATATATCAAGAATAGCGAATTACGTAAATTCAAGAGCTCCAAAACTCACCTGCTTTATATTACATAACCTGATACGTAATTAAAAACATCCGAGCTCTGAGAATAATACCCAACTCCCAGATGATAATATATATATATATACACTATATATGTAGAGGTCTCTTTACGTTACACTCAAAATAAAAACTGGGTGATTGCTTGATATTAAACGAGAACTATTTTTAAATCAACCTCCTACTAAGTTAACTATTGATGATCAAAATAATACAGACTATAAAAAAATAAATATATTCTATTAGAAAAACAATACAACAGTAACCCAAAAATAAATCACTCAAAATATAAATCTGAACTAGACCTTAGAATGAGACAAAGTGACACTTCAAAAATTATATAATCACTTGTTTCACTAGAAATGAATTTATGAAAATATCTAATTTGGATAATCAATGAAAAATTGACATTTTAACACTATAAGAAAAAATAAAACTAACAATTACATATACATAACTGTTACTGTTACATACTTAGGGCTCACACAAGGTTATCGAACGGTTAAGGAAGAATAAATGGACTTCACTGTTTTACTAGATCACACAGTGCTAGGCACAAATAAATTAGTAACTCTACAATATAAACTGTACTCACATATACACTGCACTTCTTTCAACTTAAACCACAGGAATGCCAATGTTTGAACAAACACTATACAAATTTAAGAGAAAGCACTATGTATGTTTGAGAGGAAACACTATGCACATTGGAGAGTGAATACATGGTTACTGGATAGATGTAGGAGAGAGGAATGTCGGACGTTGGCTCTTTCGGAAGGTCAGGCTGGATCTCTTGTTCTTATGCATTGCTAAGCTCTCATATATCATCCTAATTCATTCTGGAATCTTCCAGCTAATCATTCTCCTAGTGTTGGGGGCATGGTCCAGCGGCCTTTCATGATGTCAGGTTGCCAACTTGGCAGTTTTGAAATATGGTTCTATCGTTGCCAGACGAGGCAACCTTATCAGCTAACTCAGTCCACCTCCTCGCATAACATTAAACAAAACATTATGTTCCGGTCTAGAACCTTTATGCAACTGTCAACCGCGTAGAAACATGCAATCCGTAGTGTGTGTCATATGTCATACAGTATACCTTTTAACAAGCTTACATAAGACTTCGTCACCAAACTACGTGAAATGAAAATTTATTTCTGTAATATAACGTAGATTGACACATATGGAACTGAATGAAAATACAATCAAATGAATGACAACAGTCTTATGTAATTTACATACATTTAATTAATCCTACATGAGTGGAGCTCACCTTACGAGCTGGCTATACATCTCTTAAATACACAAATTAAATTTGTGAATAAAATAATCTATTCGCATGCTAGACTACTGTCGTAAGACTATATAATTTCGGAATTGAGACTCATTTCAAATGTCCTAATTTCCATTCTAAACTCCACTTAGTCATTCTATAACATTCCCAACACCAAGAAAGCATGATTTATTTTATCTCACCATAGATTTTTCCTTCTAATAATGAAAAGCACTGCGCATTAAATTTGCATGCGTCACGGTAGATGTATATGGAATCACAATTCATCAATGTTACTGATATTTAAATGAATGAGCAATGATCTAACAAGAACTTAATAATAATAAGTCTGAATACTATTACTGAAATCATCATAATGATTTTAAGCTCATAAGACACATAACAATCCTCAAATCGAGAGATTCCTCCTTTCATTGAAGAATACCAGATGTCAAATTCCTGTGCTAACTATCAGGCAAATCAACAACAACTCTTTGCAACCTATTACATGAAAGTTCCATGCTAACTTCCATACCTCAATCATGGGATTTCTGTATATGGCATTGGAGATTGTAAGAAGGGCATCATATGCTACAAGAACTTTATGAATAATATTTGTGGACTATGAAAAAGACTTTGATAGTGTGCACTGGCCAATTTTGTGGAGAATCTTGCTTTATAAGGGAATTCCTCTTAAATGTGTAAATTTGATTAAGTCTTTGTGAACATAGCAAGTGAAAAGTTAATGTTAATGGAGTCTTATCAAAGTAATTTCCAGTGAATAGCAGAGTACTTCAAGGGAATGTGTTTTCACCTAAGTTGTTTATACCTCTTATAGATTTTGTAACGTGTAGAACAGTCGAAGATCGTGGAGAACGATTGAACTGGATTGGAGGGAGGAATTTTTAAGACCTATAGTATGCTGATGATGCAATGCTTGCTTACCAGAATGTATGAAATATCACATGAGGTTGGGCTGAAGATAAACAGAAGAAAGAAAGAGATGATGAGAGTGGAGTATGCAATGAAAGATGAAATATTGGAAGGAGAAAGGATTAATGAGGTAGAATCCTTTAAGTATTTAGGAACTATGATCTCCAATACAGGAAGTTTAGAATTAGAGTTCAGTGAAAGATTGAAAAAAAATCAGACAATGGCTAGATTAAGTAAAATTTGGAAATCAAATCGCCTGAAATTAGGTACAAAAATCAGACTATATATGAGTTTAGTGAGATCGGTGTTACTCTATGGACATGAGTCAGGGTATGACAATGAAACAATTTCCAATAGATTTAGTAGATTTGAGAACAAAACCCTCAGAAGGATATTGGGGGTTTAATGGCAGGACATGATTAAAAATAAAACTATGACAGAGATTACTCAAGTGCCATATGTGGATTAAATTATGATGAGAGGTAGATGTAGATGGTTTGGGCATGCTCTTTGCACTCCTTAAAAGAGATTAGTTCACCAAACGGTCAGCTGGGTTCCGCAAGGCTCTAGAAGAGTTGGAAGATCCAGGCCTACATGGCTGAGGACTATGAGCCGCAAAGTAGGAGATGATGAATGGAGACGTATTGAATTGAAAGTCCAAGATAGAGACGACTGGCGGAATCTTGCGGAGACCTCTTGCGTCAATAGGACCGCAGGAGGAGAGAGAGAGAGAGAGAGAGAGAGAGAGAGATAGAGAGAGAGAGAGAGAGAGAGAGAGATTCTAATTAAGAAAAGAGTTAGACAGGGACGTCACATCTCTTTTAAATTATTTATACAATGAATATAAGAAAAAAAAAAGTTGATTGTGAAAATGTTAGATTTAATATGAATGGGGAATACTTCAACAACAATATTTAGATTGGTAAAATGTAAGAATTAATATAATAGTGCAATAGCTTAACTACACAAAATTTGCAGATGGCATGGGTGGTATTGCAAAAGGCGATAGAAGATTTGAATAGAGAAAGGTGAAATGTAGGACTGAAAATGAATATGAGCAAAACTAAAATGAAAATGCAGAGAAACAACATATATGAAATATGGACGATACTGTAGGGATTGTTATTGAATATAAAAACTTAGAACATACAGTAAATGTTTGCTAGACACGAGACCAAAATTCAGAGAAGGCTAAACACGGGATGGAGAACTTTTGGTGAAAAAATAGAAAATATTTTGAAAGTATGACGCCACTTTCCATGGAAGGAAAAGTATTTAATCATATCCTCCCACAAATTTTAACTTATTCATCAGAAACTCGGAGTCATAATAAAGCCTTTGAACATAAGCTAGCCACAACTCAAAAAGCTACGGAAAGAATAATAATGGGAATAACGTTAAATGAAAAAAAAAAAATAAATAAATATGGATAGGAGAGCAAACTAAAGTACACGATATTCTAACATGTAAGAAACACAAACGGACATGAACAGGACTTCGAATGAGAATGAGAGGTAATAAGTGAACATTAAGAATAACAGAAGGGCTACCTCAGAACTGCAAAAGAAGTAAGGCAAGGAAGAGAAGACGATAGATTGACGAACTGAAAAAGTTCCTGGTTGTAGAATGTCATAAAAAAACTATTAACATACGCGAGAGGAAGAACATGTCTGAGGTCTTTGATCGGCAGCACATTCGTAATGGCTGATGAAGATGTTAAGAATGTTCTTTATATATATATATATATATATATATATATATATATATATATATATATATATATATATATATATATATATATATACATTTTTATATATATATATATATATACATATATATATATATATATATAGATATATATATATATATATATATATATATATACATATATATATATATAAATACATATATATATATATATATATATATATATATATATATATATATATATATATATATATAGATTGATAGATAGATAGATAGATATACAAGAGCGTATGTGACCCGTGAATAACGGCTAAATATTTCAATACATATGCACACATGCACTCTCTCCTTACTCGTGAGTTGGTTTTGTTTGTAGGTTTGTGTGTATGTGTGTGCGTTTATGTGCCTACAACTCGAGGTCACCCCAGTCGATGCCAACTCAACTTGATGTGGCCAACTAATTGCCAGGCAAAGACGATGCCAAGAACTTCATGTTGAGAACCATTTGTTTCCGTTTAACTGCCACTTTTCATATTTTCTTTGAAAATAATGGCAAACAGCCTAAGATAGAAAATCTTTAAAATAGTAATTTAAGAACAACACTTTATTTTATGCCTTTTAACCAGAAGAAAAAAAAACAGAGGAAAACCATATGTTAAATAAATATACTGCATAAATACTTTACATCTACTTGAGTGCATTACATAATTCCATTTATTAATAAAATAACAAAATGCTAAAGCACGAGAATAAAAGTAAAAGTTACAAAAAATTATGAGCTATTCAACGTAAAAATTCCAGGAAGATAGTTCACCAATATTTACAAGTGTGTTATGAAGTTTGTCATTTGTATCACGATACTTGTCTTAGTGTTAAAGGTGGGGCGAGACCTGCAATGAGTAGCTCCAGACATATAAGTCTGCTTTTATGAATTGCATGTACTTATGTATCCATAATGGGAATCTTTTACACATTGAATTGTATACAAAGAAACACACATCCCACAAAACCATTTTTGTCTAATTAGTATGATTATTATTACAGATAATCAGTGAGTTAAGATAGTGAATGACAAGAGTTTGGTGTCATCACAGCCTCATTATCATGTTCAAGTTTACAAAAATCTAATTGCCAATTTGGAAGCTAACCTATCCTGAATATATCAATAAAAAAAATTCTTGTAGGGCATCAAGTATACAAAACATTGTTCAGACCCAGCATCGAGTTGGGTTTGCACAGAGTTGGCTGTATCGAGATGCCTGCATTGAGACGTACCAAACCTATATATATATATATATATATATATATATATATATATATATATATATATATATATATATATATATATATATATATATATATATATATATCCTAATTCATGTCTATATGTGTGTTTTATATCAAGGTAAATGAACTCACTATTCATAAGTATTCCACAAAAACCTATGTTTCAGCATGTTTTGCAATGGCTGCATTTTGATAACGAAGGCAGTAGTTAGTTGCCGGTGAGCACTCAAGTTGACAAGATATCCCTCTCCTCAGAGGGCTGTTGTGTATAGTGTACTTACAAACGAACCTTTTGTAATAAATTAAGAAAACCCCATTTGACGACGTCTCATTATACATCTGCACGGGTCATATTGGTATCAGGTGTAAAAAATACATCCGTTTGAGGTGGTGAAATAAAAGTTGAAGATGTAGAGATACACAAGGACTACCATAGCAGACACTGCTGCAGAAGATGAGAACGAAGGAGCAGTGGGATATAGCGTTCCTGATGAAGAATATAGACAGGAAATTAGAATGCAAGAATTGGAAAATAAGTTAGATAATTTACAACAGTTAATAAACAGACTGTTGGTGGATCGAGAACAGGAGCAGCGTGCAAACACAACATATCTGATGTACATAAACGAAGTTCAAACACACACAAGTGAAAGTACACATGCACAGCCGAGTGAAGATAAGAAAATTCTAGTTCGAAAGTTGCCTGAACACCAGGCAAGTGTTAGGCCTTTCGATGATCAGCGACCTAAAGAAGGGTTTCAATCAATTGAAGTGATTTTAAGAGACTTTGAAGTAACCACACATGGTCGGAAAGAGAAAAAAGCCATTCAAATAATTAGATTGCTGAAAGATGCTCCGGCAATGGAAGTAATGTGTTAGCCACAAGAATGTTTAAGAAGTTATACTGAAATAAAACGTTTAATTGAGAAGTATGCCTTGTCTGAAGCGAGAGAGGGAGACCTAAAAGAAAATTACAAACCAAGAATACGGGAAGGTGAATCCGTTCTTAGATTTGCAACTTGCATTTTTCGGGATTGCGATTCGTTTGCTACCCGGAGTGCCAATATCCCAGAAGGTGACAAAAAGGCAATTGCCCGTAAACATAATTCGCAGATTAGTAAACCTGTATTTATATGGTTATTTGTTCGATTACAATCGCTCGTTAGCAGACGTAGTGAGTGCGATACAAAACAATTTAGACAGTTTGCCAGAAGAAAAAAGGACTGGGAATAACAGGGCCGATTCTGAGAAGTTGGCTGCCATGAGAGGAAGTCGACCCCCAAAGAGTGGTAAGGGGGAATGCAGTCAGCAGATTAGCAGAGTCTTCAGATATTGGCACTGTGAAGGAGAGGGGCACCGACGAATGGAGTGCCCCACCCAAGGATCCCCCCGCTGTTACACTTGTCAGGCCTACGGTCATTTATCTCGAGAGTGCCCAGCAAAAAACACCCAGGCCGGGCGGGCTGGGGTGCACGCACACCTCCCCCTGCCCAACGTCCGAAGAAAAGGGAGCAGAGGAAGGGGGAGGCGAGGGATTTCGATGACCCCCCCCCCCCCCCCCCCCCCCCCGCATGACATCACAAGCAGTAGCCGAGGAAGCGGTGATGACAGACGTGACAGAGCAGGCACTGGGACTTCCATCAGTAACCCCGACCTCACCCCCGCTGCACTAGGGAGAGGACCAGGGGGCAGCGGCATGGCAGCTGAGGTCATCGGCCCATGTCCCATATCTCGTAATGGCCGGCTGGGAATGTTAGCAATTAGGATTGACCTGCAAGATAAATCCATCTGAGCGCTGATTGACACGGGAGCCAGTGTTTCATTGATTGAAAAAAGTCTTCTCAAAACCACTACAGCCAGCGGCATCCATTGTTCTTGACACGAAAGGAGGAAATAAACTACACATAAACCATATATCAATCGTCCTGTTAAAGGTGGGGTCTGTGAAGTTCACACATGATTTTTCTGTCTTGCCCACCTTAGGAATTCCAGGAATCAAGGCTATCCTAGGAGTAGACTTTATATCTAATAATCAAATTTGTATTTTTGCGGGAAAAGATACAATTACAGTAAAAGCAGGAGGGTACATTTTGCCGATAGAAAGTCATGAGATAGTAAGTGCGTGTGTTAGCTCAGAGAGACATTTAAGTAGAGTAACAGCTGTACCTGAGAGGATAGAAGTTTTGTCCTCCAGACCCTTACTAGCATATCTGTGACCCCGTGTTGCCCTCTTGCAGAAGGAACCAAGGTAGTTGTTAAACCCCATGACAATTGGGCCCATATGATATTAAAGGGCTTGACAGAAATTAAAGAGAACAGAGCTGGTATAACGATAGTTAATTTGTCAAATAAAAGAGTTGTTTTTGGAAGTGATTCTGTGTGTGAATTAGAGTTATGTGAAATTGCTTATAATGGGATGTTGGGAGCCAAAACTCTAGCCCACACGGACGAACGCATTCAGAATTTGATTATGCAAGTGCGAAAATTATTTCCCTCAGAATATCAACCTGTAGTTAGTGACATTGTCAATAATTATTCCGATGTAATTGCAATTTGAAATGAGCCACCCGGGAGGATGTATCGATTTCCCTTTAGCATTGAAACTGGGCAGGCGGAGCCGATCAGGTCAAGGCCTTATAAGGTACCCCTTCATTTCCAGGAAGAGACAGAAGGGGAAATTAATAAAATAAGGGAACAAGGGATAATCGAGGAGAGCGAATCCCCCTGGGCTTCTCCAATTGTAGCTGTTAGGAAAAAGGATGGCTTGGTAAGATTGTGTGTTGATTATAGGAAATTGAATGCAGGCACTAAGGATAAAGCATTCCCATTCCCCTCAATCAAAGAATTACTTATGAAAGTACGGAATAGCAAATATTTTACAACTGTTGATTTAAAATCTGGATACTATCAAATACCCATTCAGGAAAATAGTAAATGTAAAACGGCATTTATAGCAAACGATCAATTATTTCAGTTTAATTTTCTTCCTTTCGGTGTTAAAAATGCTCCAAGTCATTTTTCTAGAGTATTGATGGCGGTTTTGTCGCCCTTGATTGGCCATAATGATCTTGTTTATTTAGATGATATCATAATTACAGGAAAAACGGCCGAAGAACATAATAATAATATTCTTAAAGTTTTAGAAGCATTGCGACGTAATGGTATTCAAATAAATTTGTCAAAGTGCAAATTTTTCTGTAAACAGGTCAAAATTTTAGATCCCATAATAACCCTAGAGGGTATCCAATCCTGCCCCAGTAAAGTAGCGGCTATTACAGATTTCCCCAGGCCACGTAACTCTAAGGAAATAGCTGGGTTCCTTGGGCTCGTTGGGTATTACCGTAAATTCATAAGAGGTTTTGGAGAGATAGCAAGACCTTTAGATGCTTTAAAGAAACAAAAAGTAATAAATTGGGGAGAGGAAGAAGAAAGGGCCTTTAACCATTTGAAACCTGCCTTAACTAGCAATGAATTACTCGCATATCCTAGATTTGGTCGCCCGTTTTTAGTGACAACAGATGCGAGTAGCATAGCTATTGGTGGCGTAGTTTTTCAACGAGATGATAGAGGCAGAGAGCGACCCATTTGTTTTGCTTCCCTGGCGTTAAAAGGGGCAGAAAAGAGTTATAGTAGACTTGATCAAGAGGCTTTGGCTCTTCTTTGGGTTCTGGAGAGGCATCGATTCTTTTTATTAGGTCAGTCAATTGAGTTACAAAGTGACCATCGCCCCTTACGTGATTTGTATTATAAAAATGATTTGACCTCTCGTCAGGCAAGATGGATTGAGAGATTGTTAGAATTTAATATAAAGGGTTTTCACCACATAGAAGGTAAAATTAACAAGGTAGCTGATGCTCTCTCTAGAGGTGCAGTAATAGGAGTAACAACTAGGGCACAAAAGAGGAACGAAGAACGTAACCAAAATAGTGAAGACCCCCATCATAATAGAGAAAATAGAGACCGGGATGAGAGTTCTCGCGATTCACGTGCAGTAGACGGGAGGGAGCAAGAGAGGGAGAGAGAGAGAAATACGAACGGCGAGGGGGAATATATGTGGATGACAGAGGACATGACTAGGGGTGTCCAGAATGAATACCCTGATGATGCAGGTTTGATTGACTTGGGAGGTTGGGACATAAAAGAAGTCCGAGAGGGACAGAAAAAGAGGAATGGTTGGAATGAGTGCGAGCAGTGATTAAAGGGGAATCGGAGAGTTATCTGTCATCTCTGAATGTGCCTCGTAAGAGATTTTCTATTGAAATTGATGTCTTATATTTTGCATACGAGAAGAGGGGAGGGGAATTTTGTGCAAGGGTAGTTCTTCCTCCCTCTTTAATTAAACAAGCCATCCACATTGTACATGCAAGTCCATATGCAGGGCATTTAGGGATTGATAGAACATTAAGGAGAGCACGTGAATCCTTTTTTTGGTTAGGAATGAAAAAGTCTATAGAGAATTATATAAAAGGTTGTCATGCTTTTAACTGTTTCAAAGAACATAAAAACACTGTACTGGAAGCCAGGAAGTGGCTGCTAGTTCCCATTAAATTCTATAGAGTGCATATGGATGTAGTAGGACCATTTCCTACTGGGTTAACACAACATGAGTATATATGTGTATTTGTGGATGCATTTACTCGGTACACTCATACTTACGGAATGTTAGATAAATCTGCAAAATCATTAGCCCAGGCGCTGTGCTCTTTCATTACTAGGTCTGGTTGCCCAAAAATTTTGATAAGAGATAATGGCCTTGAGTTTATAAATAAGGTGGTGAAACCGGTCACGGACTTGATGAAAATTGAACACTTTTCAGTGACCGCATATAGGCCTTCCGCAAATGGCTTAGTAGAGTCGCATAATAGGGAAGTAGTGCGAATTTTGCGTTACCTAGTGGCTGATGACCCCCTTCATTGGCATGCCATGCTTCCTACAGCTGAGCTAGCTTTGAACATTGCATATAATGCTTTGCACAGGGACACACCTTTCTTTTTAGTGTATGGACAGGATCCTGTGTTACCATATACGGTACTTATTAATTCGCAACAATTGCCAAATTATTCAACTGAGCAATACCGTGTATGTTTATTGAATCTATTGAGGAGAGTAATGAACACCACTGAAAGGTTTTTGAAAAGAGCTAATGAAAATCACAGCTCAAAGTATGATGGTCGGTTCAAAACCGTACCGGTAAAAGTATTTGTGGGCGATTGTGTGTATTTGAAACGATTATAACCTAGGAAACACAAACTAGAGTCAGCGTATCTGGGTCCGTACTGAGTAAGATGGTTAAGTCTAACACAGTTGTAATACAAAGCATTGTTAGCGGCGTAGTGTCTGAACACCATCAAGCACACATACATGTGGTGCCTGAA
>NC_090737.1:68008766-68020152 GCF_036898095.1 Palaemon carinicauda
AAAAAAGATATAAGAAAAAAAAACATAATAAAACCGAATCATCCGAAACCGGACCCGTATATATATATATATATATATATATATATATATATATATATATATATATATATATATATATATATATACTGTATATAATGCTATGGTAGGAAGTCCTTTTAGGAGGACACTCCAAAATCAAACCATTGTTCTCTTGACATGGGTAGTGCCATAGCCTCGGTACCAAGGCCTTCCACTGTCTTGGGTTAGAATTCACTTGCTTCCGGGTACACTTGGGCACACTATTCTATCTCATTTCTCTTCCTCTTTTTTTGTTAAAGTTTTCATAGTTTATACAGGAAATATGTATCTGAATGTTACAGTTCTATAAATATATAATTTTTCCTTTTTCCTTTCCTCGCTGGACTATTATCCTTGTTGGGACCCCTGGGCTTATAGCATCTTACTTTTCCAACTAGGGTTGTAACTTATCAACTTAAAGTAATGGTAATACACACACACACACACACACACACACACACACATATATATATATATATATATATATATATATATATATATATATATATATATATACATATATATATATATATATATATATATATATATATGTATATATATATATATATATATATATATATATATATATATATATATATATATATATACACTCATATATATATATATATATATATATATATATATATACATATATATATATATATATATATATATATACACTTATATATATTAACATATATATATATGTGTGTGTGTGTGTGTGTGTGTGTTATTATGATTTGCGATTTACGTAAATTCAGAAGCTCCCAAAATCATCTGCTTTATATTCCACAATCTGGTACACGAGAGAAAATCTCCAAGCTCCGAGAATGATAAGTAACTCATAGACGATAATATTTATGAACAATTAATATCTATTAGGTCTCTTTACTTTGCTCTCAGAACGAAACTGGAAAATTGGGTGATTGCTTTTCTTTTAACGGGAACTTTACTTAAATCAACATCTTACTTTGGTTCTTAGTCAGGACATACGAGCAAATCACTGAGAAAATTATTGGTGAACGAAATAATACACACTTTACAAAACTAAATATCTGCTATAAAATGTTAACAATTAAATATTTACACCAAAAATAAATCACTCGGAATAAAAAATCTGATCTAAACCATAGACTATGACAAAATGATTCTTAATAAAAAATTATGAAATCACTTGTTTCACTAGAATTTGATTTATGGAAACATCTAATTTTAGACAAATAATGAATAAATGATACTTTAACACTTTAAGAAAATAAATCAGAATTACACTTCTATATACTTACCAGTTACTCCCATGTCCTTAGGTCTCAAACAAGATTACAGATTGGTTAAGCATAAGTAAATACTCTTTACTGTTTAAACCTAATTACGCAGGGTCAATTAAAATCAAACTTTATGATATAAATTTACCATAATTCTCACTTAACTTCATTGCAAAACAAAATTACCAAATATTTTAACAAACGCTAAACATTATTCACGTTTGAGAGAAAACACTATTCACATTGAGTGGAAACACTAAACACGTTTGAGAGGAGACACTATGCACGTAGTGGAAGAATAGAGGCTGGTGGAAGCAAAAATGTTGTGGAATGCATTTTTAGGCTCTTATATATTAACATAATTCAGTCCAGAAACTTCTAGTAAATCCTTCTCATGGCATGGGGGCGTGGCTCTAGCGGCGTTAGGTTACCAACTTAGCAACTTGAAGAAGGGGTAATATCGTTGTTTTTCGAGGTCACTCTCTTTGATAATTACGCCCGCCTTCTTTCTTATCATTATAAAAAAAAGATTTTTTTAGTGTAGAATCTTCATGCATTTTCCAACAACGTGGAGACATGATGCAATCCCTAGCGTATGTCATACAACATACCTTTCAACAAATTATATAAGAATTCGTAACATAACTATGCGAAAAGAAAATTCAATTCTTTAAAATAACGTCAATTTACGTATACATAACTCAATGATTATACAACTGTTATATATATATATATATATATATATATATATATATATATATGTATTTATATATATATATACACATATATATATATATATGTATATATATAAATATTCATATATATATATATACTGTATGTATATATATATATATATATATATATATATATATATATATATGTATTATATATATATATATATATATACACATATATATATATATATATATATGTGTGTATATATATAAATATTCATATATATATACTGTATGTATATATATATATATATATATATATATATATATATATATATATATATATATATATATGTATGCATATATATATATATATATATATTTATATATATGCATATATATATATACATACAGTATTTATATGAATATTTATATATATACATATATATATATATATATATATATATATATATATATATATATATATATATATCGAGATTGCAAGCGTTGTGTGTAGCAAGAGAATTGTTGGAGGCAGCATGAGGAAAGGTAGTTGATGGTGGAATGAAGGAGTGAAGAATGGCTGCAGAATTATAGTGTAGAGAAGTATGAAAGATATAGAGAGAAAAATGTAGAAGTAAAACGTAAGGTTGCTGAGGCAAAGACGGCGACTGACTGGAAGTGGAGTCAGGGATTGTGTTGTTTATATGAAGAGAATAAGAAGTTTTTGAAAAAAAACGAAGGGAGTAAGGAAGGGTGGTTTGAGAATTGAAGAGACAATGAAAGATGGAAATGTAAAGTTATTAAAAGGAGAGGAGGTAAGGAAAAGGTGGGCGGAATATTTTGAAACTTTACTGAATGTTGGAGATCATAAGTAGGCAAATATAAGTGCTGTTGCAGGTGTTGAGGTGCCAGTGATAGGAGATGAGAATGAGAGAGAAATTGCTAGAGAGGAAGTGAGGAGAGCACTAGATGAAACAAGAGTAAGAAAAGCACCTGGTATGGATGATGTGAGAACATGGTTGTTAAAGGAAGGGAGTGTGACTATACTTGAATAGTTGGTGAGATTGTTTAATATGTGTTTTATGGCCTCAATGGTACCAGTAGACTAGGTGTGTGTGTGTGTGTGTGTGTGTGTGTGTGTGTGTGTGCATTTTACCACTATATAAATGGAAGGGAGATGTGCATGAGTGTTGTAATTCAAGGAGTATTAGTTTGTTGAGTATGGTTAGAAAAATGTATGGTCGATTACTAATTGATAGGATTAAGGATAAAACAAAGAATGCAATCTTAGAAGTATAGGATGTTTTAGAAGAGGTAGGGGATGTATGAATTACATTGTTACAGTTCGGCAGATATGTGAGGAATATTAAGCAAAAGGAAAGGGGGTGTATGTTGCATTCATGGATCTGTAGAAGCGATGTGGCATATGATGAGGTTATTTGGAATTCATGGAAGGTTGTTGCAAGCAGTGAAGAGTTTCTACATAGGAAGTAAAGCCTCTGTTAGAATAGGAAATGAAGTGAGCAAGTGGTTTCCAATGTGAGTGGGGCTGAGACAGGGATGTGTGATGTCGTAATGATTGTTCAATTTGTTTTTTGATGCAGTGGTTAGAGAGGTGAATGCTCGAGTGCTTGGTTGAGAATTGAAACTAATAGACAAGAGTGATCATGAATGGGAGATAAATCTGTTGTTGTTTGTAGAAGATACTGTCCTGGTTGCAGACTCGGAAGAGAAGCTTAGTTGATTAGTGACAGAGTCTGGAACGGTATATGAGAGAAGGAAGTTGAGAGTTAATGTGGGTAAGGGTAAGGTTATGACCTTATGATATTGGACAATAAATAGAGATATTGGCTTTAGTAAGTATGAAATCAACATAAATTACTACTAGTAATATGCCCAAACATCAGGTCTAAAATATTTTGATGTAATTTATTGATTGATTTGAAGTTTTGTGGCATCCTGACAAGTAAGGTAATTGACGCTGATGTCATTTGTTATAAATAAAGAATAAAAGAATATAAGATTAAAATAATAAAAAACGATGTCATCATAAAAGTTATATAGCTGGCAAAGTGGTGCGAGATTGAATGTCATGTTGAATGGAAAGTTGCTTGAGGAAGTATATCAGTTTAAGTACTTGGGGTCTGTTGTTGCAGCACATGTTGAAGTGGAAGCAGATGTACGTCAGAGAGTGAATGAAGGATGCTAAGTGTTGGGAGCAGTGAAGGGAGTGGTAAAGAATAGAGGGTTAGGCATGAATGTAAAGAGAGTTCTGTATAAAAAAGTGATTAAACCAACTGTGATGTATGGATTAGAGTTGTGGGGAATGAAAATGGTGGAGACACAGAAGTTGACTGTGTTTCAGATAAAGTGTCCGAGGAGTATGGCTAGTGTATCTCAATTAGATAGGGTTAGACGTAGTGAGGGTGGGAACGGGTGTGAGAAATGATTATAAGTTACAGTGAATATGAATGTGTGGAGGTCGTTTGGCTATGTTGAGAGAATGGAAGTGGCTGTCTGCTAAAGAAGGTGATGAAGGCAAGAGTTGATGAGAGAAGTACAAGGGGAAGGCCAAGGTTTGTGTGGATGGATGGAGTGAAGAGAGTTCTAAATGATAAGAGGATAGATATGAGAGAGGCAATAGAGCTTACTAGAAATAGGAATGAATGGTGAGCGATTGTGACGCTGAGGTAGCAGCAGTAGGGGATTCAGTGTATGAAACTTAATCTGTGGTGGATAACGGGGTATGGTGGACTTTGGCACCCTAGCAGTACCAGGCAAACTCGGCTGAATCCCTCGTCAGGCTAGAAGGAGTGGAGAGAGGAAAGGTCCCCTTTTTGTTGTTCATTTGTTTGATGTTGGCTATCCCCTAAAATTGGGGAAAGTGCCTTGGTAAATAGATTGATAGAAATATATACTTATACCACTCATTACAATAGTGATATAAGAAATAACTTTTCCAATTGAAATAGTGAAACACCTAAGCTGGTACCAAACAAAAGAGTAGGGGAGTTAAAGATAGCATTAAGAGGCATGAAAAGAGGCAAAGCAGCAGGAGAAGATGGTTTACCAATTGATTTATTAATAGATGGAGGAGAATTCATGGCACTAAAACTGGGTGAACTTCACAAAATGTGTCTGCAAGAATGCTCCATACCTTGAGCTTGGAAAGAATTACTGCCAATAAGTTTACTCTGCTTTAATGTGTTAAATATTTACATGGATCATATTAGGCTGAATAAAAAAACAGTTAAACATTAATCATCAAAGAGAGCAGGCATTCTTTAGAAGTGTGTATTCAACAACTGACTATATCCATGTAATTAACAAGCTATTGGAAAAATCAACAGACTATGACAAACACTTATGTATGGCATTTATAGACTATGGAAAAGCTTTTTATTTTGTCAAAACATCGGCACCAATGAAAACCCTTCATATACAGGGTATATATGAACCTTATGTTAGAACACTTGAAGATATCTACATAGGATTTTACGTCTTATAATCTCATATTATTTACCAAAAGCCTTTCATCCTATGCTCATTTTTTTTTCTGAGGAAACACTTACTGTCAGTCTTAAGTATGTATATTCATTAAGAATCTCTAGAGGTTCGTACGTAAGTCTCATTATATATCCAGCCCATGTCCATCTTTTTTTTTTTACATGTTGTCAGAATACCTTCTACTTTAGTTCACTCTCGTAACCATGTTGGTTTTTATGTCTCCTGGTGTTATTCCTATCATTAGTCTTACCATAACTCTTTGAGTTATAATTAGTTTACGATCTCAGTCATCAAAAAGTTTAAGTTTCTGGTGCATAATTTGATAATTGAAGGACAATCAGACTAATTAGTATTTTTTTTTTTAAAGAAAGTGCCATATTGCTTTAATTGAACTCATTTTATTTACCAAAATCACTACTCCTTATGCTTATCCTTCTTTGTATATAGTGAAAATGAAAGGTAACATGACTTAATGTACAATGAATGTAGGTCTGAGGCAAAATTTTCACACAGAGAAATTGTTTTTGTGTCTTGTAACGGCCAAACGATAACAGATATGAACATCTTGTTTATTCCATTATGCCGAGTAAGGATTGAAATTTCCATGATGTAACTAGAATATGTTTGTAATAAAATGTTTTTCATGCTTTATTACAAAGATATTCTAGTTACATCATGGAAATGTTCAATCCTTAAACGGCATAATGGAATAAACAAGATATTCATATCTGTTATCGTTTGCCCGTTACGAGACACAAAAAAAAAATTTCAGTGTGTAAATTTTACCTCTGACCGTATAATATATATATATATATATATATATATATATATATATATATATATATATATATATATATATATATATATATATATATATTATTCTTAAATATATATTATTCTTAAATATATAAAAACTATGTTAAAGGACTTTATGTTGAATGGAGATTAGGTAGATAGAACCTCTTATGAATATAAAATGCAAGAGCAATGTACTGTGTACGCCGTAAGAAAGAAATGCTCCCTAGTTGAGGTATTGGGAACTTACTTGACGACTCTACGTATGCGTTGTTGCTATCTGCTTTATGTACACATGTTCGATGAGTGCAGCATATAGTATCACTCAGATACATATCTTCTTTTCCTTGTATGAGACACCCACTTTTAAAGAATATGCCAAGGAACACACACATATATATATATATATATATATATATATATATATATATATATATATATATATATATATATATATATATATATATATATATATATATATATATTTTTTTTTTTTTTTTTTTTTTTTTTTTTTTTTTTTTTGCGCGGAATTTCCTTACTGAATCGCCAAATGGTTAAGTAATAATATCATTAGGCATAGAACAAAGAAAATACAAATTTATTAATTTATGACCGGCTCTGCAGTGCAAAATGAGCGAAACGTTGTAGTTATCAATAATTGTCTCTATACATTTGTAGGCAGTAGGTTCGCCAGAGCACCAGCCACCAATTGAGATACTATTGCTGGAAAGTTATTCGGTAATTTCACTGGTCTGTCAGTATTGCGTTAGATCCTCCTCTCTGGTAACGGTTCACTTTCTCTTTCCCTACACACTCACGCACCGAATAGTCTGTCCTGTTCTTTGCATATTATCTTCTGTCCTCATACACCTGAAAACACTGAGATTACCAAGCAAATCTTCTTCGCTCAAGGGGTGAACAATTGCACTGCAATTGCTGAGTGGCTACTTTTCTCTTGCTAAATGTAGAAGAGACCCTTGAGAATGGTAAGCAACCATTCTAGGAGGACACTCTCCAAAATCAAGCCATTGTTCTCTAGCCTTTATTATTGCCATAGCCTCTCTACCGTGGTCTCCCTCTTTCTTGGGATAGTTTTCTTGCTTGAGGCTACACATGGCCATGCTATCCTATCTTATTTATCTAATATGGAAAATTTATTTCAATGTTTGTACTGTTCTGTATATATCTCATTTTAATTGTTTATTACCTCTCTTGTAGTGTATTTATTTCCTTAATAATAATAATAATAATAATAATAATAATAATAATAATAATAATAATAATAATTCTCAAAACAGTGCTTTATATTTTTCAATTTATCCATGAATATAGATTTGGTAATTTTGTTCGGAGTTTTTACATGCATTCCACTGTGAAAAGAATTATTTCTACCTGATCAATTTCATATGATAAGGCTGGAATTACACTTGAAATAGCTACAGTTTTCTTTTCTTTTCCTTAAGCTTGAATGAAGGTGTGATAAGTTTAATATATTTTCTTGCGAGTTTGGACGCTATATTTATATCCTATAAATATATCATAAATAAAAGATAATACTCAAAAATGTATTAAGAATTGCCCAGCATAGTTACTTGAGATGGAAATAAAGGTTCTTCATATTAGTGTACCGCGCGTGTATTACCCACGCTTGTACACTGTGACGGAATTTATGTTATTTTTATATATTGTCGTTATAGCTCTCGCCTCCCACTGATAACCTGTTTATGCCTCTATTTTCGTGCATCATTGTGATTGAGTTTTTGAGCCGTTCTTGATTGGAACGAGTTGTATATACTGTATACTCATGCTCCGTCTAAATGAAGTTAATTACATTCGACACGTCTCTCAGTCGCCTCTTAACGGCTCGCTCACGCAATTGGAACTACAATATCACAAGTTTTGATGGGGATTTATGCTACTTTCAGGGGATTCGAATCGGGAACCAACGTGGTATGCAACTTAAATAGCAGTAGATTTTCCGAGAGTGCCGAGAAATCCTTCAGGTTCAGGTTGCGTTGGAAAAACAAGGACAGTCCTGGAGAAGCAATGGTGTTCCCAGTGTAACTTGAAGACAGGTAGAGGCAGAAGGGCATAAATCCACTAGAAGAAAGAGTATAAGTTACTTCACTGTGGTGAGAATGCTAGCGCAGCGAGACCGCAAGTTGTCATGGTAAACAATGCCTACAATAGGACTCAAATTATTGAATAGAATTCTAGAATTTAGAGAGTTGTTATAAAGCCTCATTATTCAGATTTTGTTAAACAAGTGATGCCAGCCAATAAAAAATCACATAAATTTGTTGTAATTATGAGATCATGCACTTCATTGTTATAGAAGGCTTCTGGAGTCGGAATTAAGGTATTTTTGAGGGGTCATGAAAGATCATCCGCGTGTTTCAAAATAATTTTTTTCTTTGGCTTTTATAAAAACTTTTTAGGTTTTTGTTTCAATTTATCAAAACATTTTAATTATTTTCGTAGTTTCTATGTAGTTTTTGTATCTAATTTTTCACAACCAAAGCCTTTAATATGAATTGTATCTCAATTTTTCAAAATTTACAGCCTTTACGAAATCCCTTGAGCTAATAAATAGCAGTAACCATCATATAATGAATATGTTCACAGAAAATGTGTAGCAACAGCGCAAACCTAGAACTGATCAAGCAGATTTTCGTTACCGAAGGGAGTATGCTGCTGCACAACCACAGAAGACGAAGAGTTTTAAAGCTAAAAGCATAGGCGTAGAGTCCAGAGACATCCTATCAACATTATTATTATTATTATTATTATTATTATTATTATTATTATTATTATTATTATTATTATTTTAATTTAAGATACGTTATTATTGTCTTTCTGTAAAATCTGCACATAACACGTGTGACTGAATATATCTGACCTGATTTGAGTTTTCCGTTCGTAAAGTAAAAGTAAAATATTAGAAAGGTAGAATTAATTATATTTCTAATAGCGAAGATAACTCACCAACTCGCTTATTCATTCACTTATTTATTCAGTAAATTTTTCTCAAACTAAAAAAAAAACTCATTGGAAGACTAGAATTATATGAGTAGTGTTGACTATAGTCTAGAGTCTAGACACCAGACTATAACTTGCAATCATTTATTGCAAGTTTTAAAATCACGATCCTAACTAACGTGGGTTTTTACGGTATAAACAACACGACATTAGCAAAAAATTAGTAATAACTTTGAAATTGTATCCATATAGACGCCTTATTTCCCAGTTTGAATACTCCTATCTAGAGTTTTTGTGGACAGAGAGCTCTCACGTTGATAAAGTGATTCGGGCTACAGTAACATATTTAATTTTTGTTCTGAAGTATTATTTCATCATGATTTTTTTTTTAACAATGTAATATTATTCAATAGCAAAATAATCCGTAACAAGTTACCAACGATATCTCATACATACACGTGTTTACAAAGTGAAATATAATATTCAAAACTAAGTGGAAACTTAGTTCAAGAACAACGATTGTCCGAAACAAAAATTAATAATTATCAACGGTTTTGCTGCATACTGTACATAACAGTGTAAAACAATACCTGAAAAATAAAAGCATAGGCGTTATACTGAAAAGGGTTGGAACTTTCATGGATTTCCAGGAGCTTTCATCAGCTCGTAAACTGAGACAGTCTCCCCTCCGGAAATAAAATCCGAAATTCCCACCCAAAGTCAAGACCTCCCACGTCCTTCCTTCCTACCATTAAAAGGAAAATGGTATGGATGTCTTTTTGGATACGATGTTAAAAATTTTACTCATAAAACAGACAATTTTTGTTTTTAATTACATTCTCTCTCTCTCTCTCTCTCTCTCTCTCTCTCTCTCTCTCTCTCTCTCTCTCTCTCTCTCTCTCTCTCTCTCTCTCTCTCTCATAAAAACATATATAGACTAGGAGTAAATAGCCTAATAAAATTCTGTTTATGTGTGTGCATTTGATGCTCTTATTTTACTGTAATATTGCTGTTACTCCTTTTATTGATATGTGCCTTATCAGTGTTATATACTGTATATACACACATATATATACATACATATAAAAATGTATATATATATATATATATTTATATATATATATATATATATATATATATATATATATATATATATGTGTGTGTGTGTGTATGTATGTATATATATATAAATACACACACACACACACACATATATATATATATATATATATATATATATATATATATATATATCTGTATGTATATATATACACATATATACATATATACATATATATTTTGTAACAAACTTTACCGGGGTTTTTGGTTAAATTATCTCAATTGGTAAAGTAATATTTTGAGTGTCACCTAAAGTCACTTTAAGTTTATTTTCTTTTCATCGCCATCTAGTGGTTGATGTATTAGGCTCTAAGATTGGTACGTCACCCATGGAGTGTTTTTGTTTTGTTTTCCATGTTGACTGTTAGGGAGTGTGGGGCGAAGTGACGAGGGACCTTTTATTGGAGGTAAAGGGGTGTGAGGAAATAAGCTGCCATCTTCAAACTTGAAGGTCTCACCGTGAGTGGGCTCTTCAACCGCTGGAGACTACTAGTGGGAGTGATCCAATGTCTTCAGTGAAGGAGGCAGTGGAGGATTTGATCGCCCCCTTTGGAGGAGCAGCTCAGCAGCAGTTTAATGCTACCACTTTCTCCTGCGCATGGTGAGGGTTTGCCATAATTGTGTGTTATCAGCGGGGAGAAGGACTCTCCGCGTACTAGAATCCATCGCTACTGAACTCATGAAAGCTGAGACCTATCTTCCTTTTGGTAAGGGTAGTGATTTTGGTTTGCCTCCATATCATCTCTGAAGGAGTAGAGGGCGGCGCCTTTAGTGATTTTTCACCGCTGTTTGTGTTGCGCTACGCGGTTAGCGTAAACAAGGTCTCGTCCATGATTGGTCCTCTGACTTTATTCGTCTTTTTTGTGAAAGCCTACATCAGGAGTTTTTATTTTTGTGTAAATGTATGTTAACTATTAATGTGATTTATGTGAATTGTGGGGATGGGAAGTTTTGCCTAGATTTGTATAAAGAGGGGTAGAGTTAAGG
>NC_090737.1:68020652-68028152 GCF_036898095.1 Palaemon carinicauda
TCTCAAGTAACTATGCTGGGCAATTCTTAATACATTTTTGAGTATTATCTTTTATTTATGATATATTTATAGGATATAAATATAGCGTCCAAACTCGCAAGAAAATATATTAAACTTATCACACCTTCATTCAAGCTTAAGGAAAAGAAAAGAAAACTGTAGCTATTTCAAGTGTAATTCCAGCCTTATCATATGAAATTGATCAGGTAGAAATAATTCTTTTCACAGTGGAATGCATGTAAAAACTCCGAACAAAATTACCAAATCTATATTCATGGATAAATTGAAAAATATAAAGCACTGTTTTGAAAATTATTATTATTATTATTATTATTATTATTATTATTATTATTATTATTATTATTATTATTATTATTAAGGAAATAAATACACTACAAGAGAGGTAATAAACAATTAAAATGAGATATATACAGAACAGTACAAACATTGAAATAAATTTTCCATATTAGATAAATAAGATAGGATAGCATGGCCATGTGTAGCCTCAAGCAAGAAAACTATCCCAAGAAAGAGGGAGACCACGGTAGAGAGGCTATGGCAATAATAAAGGCTAGAGAACAATGGCTTGATTTTGGAGAGTGTCCTCCTAGAATGGTTGCTTACCATTCTCAAGGGTCTCTTCTACATTTAGCAAGAGAAAAGTAGCCACTCAGCAATTACAGTGCAATTGTTCACCCCTTGAGCGAAGAAGATTTGCTTGGTAATCTCAGTGTTTTCAGGTGTATGAGGACAGAGGATAATATGCAAAGAATAGGACAGACTATTCGGTGCATGAGTGTGTAGGGAAAGAGAAAGTGAACCGTTACCAGAGAGGAGGATCTAACGCAATACTGACAGACCAGTGAAATTACCGAATAACTTTCCAGCAATAGTATCTCAATTGGTGGCTGGTGCTCTGGCGAACCTACTGCCTACAAATGTATAGAGACAATTATTGATAACTACAACGTTTCGCTCATTTTGCACTGCAGAGCCGGTCATAAATTAATAAATTTGTATTTTCTTTGTTCTATGCCTAATGATATTATTACTTAACCATTTGGCGATTCAGTAAGGAAATTCCGCGCCAAAAAAAAAAAAAAAAAAAAAAAAAAAAAAAAAAAAAAAATATATATATATATATATATATATATATATATGTTCCTTGGCATATTCTTTAAAAGGGGGTGTCTCATACAAGGAAAAGAAGATATGTATCTGAGTGATACTATATGCTGCACTCATCGAACATGTGTACATAAAACAGATAGCAACAACGCATACGTAGAGTCGTCAAGTAAGTTCCCAATACCTCAACTAGGGAGCATTCCTTGCTTACGGCGTACACAGTACATTGCTCTTGCATTTTATATTCATAAGAGGTTCTATCTACCTAATCTCCATTTAACATAAAGTCCTTTAACATAGTTTTTATATATTTAAGAATAATATATATAAATATATATATATATATATATATATATATATATATATATTTATATATATATATATATATATATATATATATTATACGGTCAGAGGTAAAATTTACACACTGAAATTTTTTTTTTGTGTCTCGTAACGGGCAAACGATAACAGATATGAATATCTTGTTTATTCCATTATGCCGTTTAAGGATTGAACATTTCCATGATGTAACTAGAATATCTTTGTAATAAAGCATGAAAAACATTTTATTACAAACATATTCTAGTTACATCATGGAAATTTCAATCCTTACTCGGCATAATGGAATAAACAAGATGTTCATATCTGTTATCGTTTGGCCGTTACAAGACACAAAAAAAAAAAAAATTTCAGTGTGTAAATTTTACCTCTGTGTGAAAATGTTGCCTCAGACCTACATTCATTGTACATTAAGTCATGTTACCTTTCATTTTCACTATATACAAAGAAGGATAAGCATAAGGAGTAGTGATTTTGGTGAATAAAATGAGTTCAATTAAAGCAATATGGCACTTTCTTTAAAAAAAAAATACTAATTAGTCTGATTGTCCTTCAATTATCAAATTATGCACCAGAGACTTAAACTTTTTGATGACTGAGATCGTAAACTAATTATAACTCAAAGAGTTATGGTAAGACTAATGATAGGAATAACACCAGGAGACATAAAAACCAACATGGTTACGAGAGTGAACTAAAGTAGAAGGTATTCTGACAACATGTAAAAAAAAAAAGATGGACATGGGCTGGATATATAATGAGACTTACGTACGAACCTCTAGAGATTCTTAATGAATATACATACTTAAGACTAACAGTAAGTGTTTCCTCAGAAAAAAAAAAAATGAGCATAGGATGAAAGGCTTTTGGTAAATAATATGAGATTATAAGACGTAAAATCCTATGTAGATATCTTCAAGTGTTCTAACATAAGGTTCATATATACCCTGTATATGAAGGGTGTTCATTGGTGCCGATGTTTTGACAAAATAAAAAGCTTTTCCATAGTCTATAAATGCCATACATAAGTGTTTGTCATAGTCTGTTGATTTTTCCAATAGCTTGTTAATTACATGGATATAGTCAGTTGTTGAATACACACTTCTAAAGAATGCCTGCTCTCTTTGATGATTAATGTTTAACTGTTTTTTTATTCAGCCTAATATGATCCATGTAAATATTTAACATATTAAAGCAGAGTAAACTTATTGGCAGTAATTCTTTCCAAGCTCAAGGTATGGAGCATTCTTGCAGACACATTTTGTGAAGTTCACCCAGTTTTAGTGCCATGAATTCTCCTCCATCTATTAATAAATCAATTGGTAAACCATCTTCTCCTGCTGCTTTGCCTCTTTTCATGCCTCTTAATGCTATCTTTAACTCCCCTACTCTTTTGTTTGGTACCAGCTTAGGTGTTTCAATATTTCAATTGGAAAAGTTATTTCTTATATCACTATTGTAATGAGTGGTATAAGTATATATTTCTATCAATCTATTTACCAAGGCACTTTCCCCAATTTTAGGGGATAGCCAACATCAAACAAATGAACAACAAAAAGGGGACCTTTCCTCTCTCCACTCCTTCTAGCCTGACGAGGGATTCAGCCGAGTTTGGCTGGTACTGCTAGGGTGCCAAAGTCCACCATACCCCGTTATCCACCACAGATTAAGTTTCATACACTGAATCCCCTACTGCTGCTACCTCAGCGTCACAATCGCTCACCATTCATTCCTATTTCTAGTAAGCTCTATTGCCTCTCTCATATCTATCCTCTTATCATTTAGAACTCTCTTCACTCCATCCATCCACACAAACCTTGGCCTTCCCCTTGTACTTCTCTCATCAACTCTTGACTTCATCACCTTCTTTAGCAGACAGCCACTTCCATTCTCTCAACATGGCCAAACGACCTCCACACATTCATATTCACTGTAACTTATAATCATTTCTCACACCCGTTCCCACCCTCACTACGTCTAACCCTATCTAATTGAGATACACTAGCCATACTCCTCGGACACTTTATCTGAAACACAGTCAACTTCTGTGTCTCCACCATTTTCATTCCCCACAACTCTAATCCATACATCACAGTTGGTTTAATCACTTTTTTATACAGAACTCTCTTTACATTCATGCCTAACCCTCTATTCTTTACCACTCCCTTCACTGCTCCCAACACTTAGCATCCTTCATTCACTCTCTGACGTACATCTGCTTCCACTTCAACATGTGCTGCAACAACAGACCCCAAGTACTTAAACTGATATACTTCCTCAAGCAACTTTCCATTCAACATGACATTCAATCTCGCACCACTTTGCCAGCTATATAACTTTTATGATGACATCGTTTTTTATTATTTTAATCTTATATTCTTTTATTCTTTATTTATAACAAATGACATCAGCGTCAATTACCTTACTTGTCAGGATGCCACAAAACTTCAAATCAATCAATAAATTACATCAAAATATTTTAGACCTGATGTTTGGGCATATTACTAGTAGTAATTTATGTTGATTTCATACTTACTAAAGCCAATATCTCTATTTATTGTCCAATATCATAAGGTCATAACCTTACCCTTACCCACATTAACTCTCAACTTCCTTCTCTCATATACCGTTCCAGACTCTGTCACTAATCAACTAAGCTTCTCTTCCGAGTCTGCAACCAGGACAGTATCTTCTACAAACAACAACAGATTTATCTCCCATTCATGATCACTCTTGTCTATTAGTTTCAATTCTCAACCAAGCACTCGAGCATTCACCTCTCTAACCACTGCATCAAAAAACAAATTGAACAATCATTACGACATCACACATCCCTGTCTCAGCCCCACTCACATTGGAAACCACTTGCTCACTTCATTCCTATTCTAACAGAGGCTTTACTTCCTATGTAGAAACTCTTCACTGCTTGCAACAACCTTCCACGAATTCCAAATAACCTCATCATATGCCACATCGCTTCTACAGATCCATGAATGCAACATACACCCCCTTTCCTTTTGCTTAATATTCCTCACATATCTGCCGAACTGTAACAATGTAATTCATACATCCCCTACCTCTTCTAAAACATCCTATACTTCTAAGATTGCATTCTTTGTTTTATCCTTAATCCTATCAATTAGTAATCGACCATACATTTTTCTAACCATACTCAACAAACTAATACTCCTTGAATTACAACACTCATGCACATCTCCTTCCATTTATATAGTGGTAAAATGCACACACACACACACACACACACACACACACACCCAGTCTACTGGTACCATTGAGGCCATAAAACACATATTAAACAATCTCACCAACTATTCAAGTATAGTCACACTCCCTTCCTTTAACAACCATGTTCTCACATCATCCATACCAGGTGCTTTTCTTACTCTTGTTTCATCTAGTGCTCTCCTCACTTCCTCTCTAGCAATTTCTCTCTCATTCTCATCTCCTATCACTGGCACCTCAACACCTGGAACAGCACTTATATTTGCCTACTTATGATATCCAACATTCAGTAAAGTTTCAAAATATTCCGCCCACCTTTTCCTTACCTCCTCTCCTTTTAATAACTTTACATTTCCATCTTTCATTGTCTCTTCCATTCTCAAACCACCCTTCCTTACTCCCTTCGTTTTTTTTCAAAAACTTCTTATTCTCTTCATATAAACAACACAATCCCTGACTCCACTTCCAGTCAGTCGCCGTCTTTGCCTCAGCAACCTTACGTTTTACTTCTACATTTTTCTCTCTATATCTTTCATACTTTTCTACACTATAATTCTGCAGCCATTCTTCACTCCTTCATTCCACCATCAACTACCTTTCCTCATGCTGCCTCCAATAATTCTCTTGCTACACACAACGCTTGCAATCTCGATATATATATATATATATATATATATACACACATATATATATATATATATATATGTATATATAAATATTCATATAAATACTGTATATATATATATATATATATGCATATATATAAATATATATATATATATATATATGCATACATATATATATATATATATATATACATACAGTATATATATATATATGAATATTTATATATATATATACTTATATATATATATATATGTGTGTATATATATATATATATATATATAATTTGTTGAAAGGTATGCTGTATGACACACGCTAGGGATTGCATCATGTCTCCACGTTGTTGGAAAATGCATGAAGATTCTACACTAAAAAAATCTTTTTTTTATAATGATAAGAAAGAAGGCGGGCGTAATTATCAAAGAGAGTGACCTCGAAAAACAACGATATTACCCCTTCTTCAAGTTGCTAAGTTGGTAACCTAACGCCGCTAGAGCCATGCCCCCATGCCATGAGAAGGATTTACTAGAAGTTTCTGGACTGAATTATGTTAATATATAAGAGCCTAAAAATGCATTCCACAACATTTTTGCTTCCACCAGCCTCTATTCTTCCACTACGTGCGTAGTGTCTCCTTTCAAACGTGTTTAGTGTTTCCACTCAATGTGAATAGTGTTTTCTCTCAAACGTGAATAATGTTTAGCGTTTGTTAAAATATTTGGTAATTTTGTTTTGCAATGAAGTTAAGTGAGAATTATGGTAAATTTATATCATAAAGTTTGATTTTAATTGACCCTGCGTAATTAGGTTTAAACAGTAAAGAGTATTTACTTATGCTTAACCAATCTGTAATCTTGTTTGAGACCTAAGGACATGGGAGTAACTGGTAAGTATATAAAAGTGTAATTCTGATTTATTTTCTTAAAGTGTTAAAGTATCATTTATTCATTATTTGTCTAAAATTAGATGTTTCCATAAATCAAATTCTAGTGAAACAAGTGATTTCATAATTTTTATTAAGAATCATTTTGTCATAGTCTATGGTTTAGATCAGATTTTTTATTCCGAGTGATTTATTTTTGGTGTAAATATTTAATTGTTAACATTTTATAGAAGATATTTAGTTTTGTAAAGTGTGTATTATTTCGTTCACCAATAATTTTCTCAGTGATTTGCTCGTATGTCCTGACTAAGAACCAAAGTAAGATGTTGATTTAAGTAAAGTTCCCGTTAAAAGAAAAGCAATCACCCAATTTTCCAGTTTCGTTCTGAGAGCAAAGTAAAGAGACCTAATAGATATTAATTGTTCATAAATATTATCGTCTAGGAGTTACTTATCATTCTCGGAGCTTGGAGATTTTCTCTCGTGTACCAGATTGTGGAATATAAAGCAGATGATTTTGGGAGCTTCTGAATTTACGTAAATCGCAAATCATAATAACACACACACACACATATATATATGTTAATATATATAAGTGTATATATATATATATATATATGAGTATATATATATATATATATATGAGTATATATATATATATATATATATACATATATATATATATATATATATATGTATGTATATATATATATATATATTATATATATATATATATATATGTGTGTGTGTGTGTGTGTGTATTACCATTACTTTAAGTTGATAAGTTACAACCCTAGTTGGAAAAGTAAGATGCTATAAGCCCAGGGGTCCCAACAAGGATAATAGCCCAGCGAGGAAAGGAAAAAGGAAAAATTATATATTTATAGAACTGTAACATTCAGATACATATTTCCTGTATAAACTATGAAAACTTTAACAAAAAAAGAGGAAGAGAAATGAGATAGAATAGTGTGCCCAAGTGTACCCGGAAGCAAGTGAATTCTAACCCAAGACAGTGGAAGGCCTTAGTACCGAGGCTATGGCACTACCCATGTCAAGAGAACAATGGTTTGATTTTGGAGTGTCCTCCTAAAAGGACTTCCTACCATAGCATTATATACAGTATATATATATATATATATATATATGTATATATATATATATATATATATATATACGGGTCCGGTTTCGGATGATTCGGTTTTATTATGTTTTTTTTTTCTTATATCTTTTTTGGTTTTTCTGGCTGATTAGCACCTTGAAAGAGTATAAGAAAATGCAAT
>NC_090737.1:68038152-68073152 GCF_036898095.1 Palaemon carinicauda
TTGATCAAGTCTACTATAATTCTTTTCTGCCCCTTTTAACGCCAGGGAAGCAAAACAAATGGGTCTCTCTCTGACTCTATCATCTCGTTGAAAAACTACGCCACCAATAGCTATGCTACTCGCATCTGTTGTCACTAAAAACGGGCGATCAAATCTAGGATATGCGAGTAATTCATTGCTAGTTAAGGCAGGTTTCAAATGGTTAAAGGCCCTTTCTTCTTCCTCTCCCCAATTTATTACTTTTTGTTTCTTTAAAGCATCTAAGGGTCTTGCTATCTCTCCAAAACCTCTTATGAATTTACGGTAATACCCAGCGAGCCCAAGGAACCCAGCTATTTCCTTAGAGTTACGTGGCCTGGGGAAATCTGTAATAGCCGCTACTTTACTGGGGCAGGATTGGATACCCTCTAGGGTTATTATGGGATCTAAAATTTTGACCTGTTTACAGAAAAGTTTGCACTTTGACAAATTTATTTGAATACCATTACGTCGCAATGCTTCTAAAACTTTAAGAATATTATTATTATGTTCTTCGCCTGTTTTCCCTGTAATTATGATATCATCTAAATAAACAAGAACATTATGGCCAATCAAGGGCGACAAAACCGCCAACATTACTCTAGAAAAATGACTTGGAGCATTTTTAACACCGAAAGGGAGAAAATTAAACTGAAATAATTGATCGTTTGCTATAAATGCCATTTTACATTTACTATTTTCCTGAATGGGTATTTGATGGTATCCAGAATTTAAATCACCAGTTGTAAAATATTTGCTATTCCGTACTTTCATAAGTAATTCTTCGATTGAGGGGAATGGGAATGCTTTATCCTTAGTGCCTGTATTCAATTTCCTATAATCAACACACAATCTTACCAAGCCATCCTTTTTCCTAACAGCTACAATTGGAGAAGCCCAGGGGGATTTGCTCTCCTCGATTATCCCTTGTTCCCTTATTTTATTAATTTTCCCTTCTGTCTCTTCCTGGAAATGAAGGGGTACCTTATAAGGCCTTGACCTGATCGGCTCCGGCTGCCCAGTTTCAATGCTAAAGGGAAATCGATCAATCCTCCCGGGTGGCTCATCTCAAATTGCAATTACATCGGAATAATTATTGACAATGTCACTAACTACAGGTTGATATTCTGAGGGAAATAATTTTCGCACTTGCATAATCAAATTCTGAATGCGTTCGTCCGTGCTGGCTAGAGTTTTGGCTCCCAACATCCCATTATAAGCAATTTCACATAACTCTAATTCACACACAGAATCACTTCCAAAAACAACTCTTTTATCTGACAAATTAACTATCGTTATACCAGCTCTGTTCTCTTTAATTTCTGTCAAGCCCTTTAATATCATATGGGCCCAATTGTCATGGGGTTTAACAACTACCTTGGTTCCTTCCACAAGAGGGCAACACGGGGTCACAGATATGCTAGTAAGGGTCTGGAGGACAAAACTTCTCCCCTCTCAGGTACAGCTGTTACTCTACTTAAATGTCTCTCTGAGCTAACACACGCACTTACTATCTCATGACTTTCTATCGGCAAAATTTACCCTCCTGCTTTTACTGTAATTGTATCATTTCCCGCAAAAATACAAATTTGATTATTAGATATAAAGTCTACTCCTAGGATAGCCTTGATTCCTGGAATTCCTAAGGTGGGCAAGACAGAAAAATCATGTGTGAACTTCAAAGACCCCACCTTTAACAGGACGATTGATGTATGGTTTATGTGTAGTTCCTCCTTTCGTGTCAAGAACAATGGATGCCGCTGGCTGTAGTGGTTTTGAAAAGACTTTTTTCAATCAATGAAACACTGGCTCCCATGTCAATCAGCGCTCAGATGGATTTATCTTGCAGGTTGATCCTAATTGCTAACATTCCCAGCCGGCCATTACGAGATATGGGACATGGGCCGATGACCTCAGCTGCCATGCCGCTGCCCCCTGGTCCTCTCCCTAGTGCAGTGGGGGTGAGGTCGGGGTTACCGATGGAGGTCCCAGTGCCTGCTCTGTCACGTCTGTCGTCACCGCTTCCTCGGCTACTGCTTGTGATGTCATGCGGGGGGGGGGGGGGATTGAAATCCCTCGCCTCCCCCTTCCTCTGCTCCCTTTTCTTCGGACGTTGGGCAGGGGGAGGTGTGTGTGCACCCCAGCCCGCCCGCCCTGGGTGTTTTTTGCTGGGCACTCTCGAGATAAATGACCGTAGGCCTGACAAGTGTAACAGCGGGGGGATCCTTGGGTGGGGCACTCCATTCGTCGGTGCCCCTCACCTTCACGGTGCCAATATCTGAAGACTCTGCTAATCTGCTGACTGCATTCCCCCTTACCACTCTTTGGGGGTCGACTTCCTCTCATGGCAGCCAACTTCTCAGAATCGGCTCAGTTATTCCCAGTCCTTTTTTCTTCTGGCAAACTGTCTAAATTGTTTTATATCGCACTCACTACGTCTGCTAACGAGCAATTGTAATCGAACAAATAACCATATAAATACAGGTTTACTAATCTGCGAATTATGTTTACGGGCAATTGCCTTTTTGTCACCTTCTGGGAGATTGGCACTCCGGGTAGCAAACGAATCACAATCCCGAAAAATGCAAGTTGCAAAACTAAGAACGGATTCACCTTCCCGTATTCTGGGTTTGTAATTTTCTTTTAGGTCTCCCTCTCTCGCATCAGACAAGGCATACTTCTCAATTAAACGTTTTATTTCAGTATAACTTCTTAAACATTCTTGTGGCTAACACATTACTTCCATTGCCTGAGCATCTTTCAGCAATCTAATTATTTGAATGGCTTTTTTTCTCTTTCCGACCATGTGTGGCTACTTCAAAGTCTCTTAAAATCACTTCAATTAATTGAAACCCTTCTTTGGGTCGCTGATCATCGAAAGGCCTAACACTTGCCTGGAGTTCAGGCAACTTTCGAACTAGAATTTGCTTATCTTCACTCGGCTGTGCATGTGTACTTTCACTTGTGTGTGTTTGAACTTCGTTTATGTACATCAGATATGTTGTGTTTGCACGCTGCTCCTATTCTCGTTCCAGCAACAGTCTGTTTATTAACTGTTGTAAATTATCTAACTTATTTTCCAATTCTTGCATTCTAATTTCCTGTCTATATTCTTCATCAGGAACGCTATATCCCACTGCTCCTTCGTTCTCATCTTCTGCAGCAGCAGTGTCTGCTATGGTAGTCCTTGTGTATCTCTACATCTTCAACTTTTATTTCACAACCTCATACGGATGTATTTTTTACACCTGATACTAATATGACCCGTGCAGATGTATAATGAGACGTCGGCAAATGGGGTTTTCTTCATTTATTACAAAAGGTTCGTTCGTAAGTACACTATACACAACAGCCCTCTCAGGTGAGGGATATCTTGTCAACTTGAGTGCTCACCGGCAACTAACTACTGCCTTCGTTATCAAAATGCAGCCATTGCAAAACATGCTGAAACATAGGTTTTTGTGGAATACTTATGAATAGTGAGTTCATTTACCTTGATATAAAACACACATATAGACATGAATTAGGATATATATATATATATATATATATATATATAGGTTTGGTACGTCTCAATGCAGGCATCTCGATACAGCCAACTCTATGCAAACCCAACTCGATGCTGAGTCTGAACAATGTCTTGTATACTCGATGCCCTACAAGAATTTTCTTATTGATATATTTAGGATAGGTTAGCTTCCAAATTGGCAATTAGATTTTTGTAAACTTGAACATGATAATGAGGCTGTGATGACACCAAACTCTTTTTATTCACTATCTTAATTCACTGATTATCTGTAATAATAATCATACTAATTAGACAAAAATGGTTTTGTGGGATGTGTGTTTCTTTGTATACAATTCAATGTGTAAAAGATTCCCATTATGGATACATAACTACATGCAATTCATAAAAGCAGACTTATATGTCTGGAGCTACTCATTGCAGGTCTCGCCCCACCTTTAACACTAAGACAAGTATCGTGATACAAATGACAAACTTCATAACATACTTGTAAATATTGGTGAACTATCTTCCTGGAATTTTTACGTTGAATAGCTCATAACTTTCTGTAACTTTTACTTTTATTCTTGTGCTTTAGCATTTTGTTATTTTATTAATAAATGGAGTTATGTAATGTACTCAAGTAGATGTAAAATATTTTAGCAGTATATTTATTTAACATATGGTTTTCCTCTGTTTTTTTTCTTCTGGTTAAAAGGCATGAAATAAAGTGTTGTTCTTAAATTACTATTTTAAAGATTTTCTATTTTAGGCTGTTTGCCATTATTTTCAAAGAAAATATGAAAAGTGGCAGTTAAACGGAAACAAATGGCTCTCAACATGAAGTTTTTGGCATCGTCTTTGCCTGGCAATTAGTTGGCCACATCAAGTTGAGTTGGCATCGACTGGGGTGACCTCGAGTTGTAGGCACATAAACGCACACACATACACACAAACCTACAAACAAAACCAACTCACGAGTAAGGAGAGAGTGCATGTGTGCATATTTATTGAAATATTTAGCCGTTATTCACAGGTCACATACGCTCTTGTATATCTATCTATCTATCTATCAATCTATATATATATATATATATATATATGTATGTATTTTTATATATATATATATATATATATACACATGAAACTATATATATATATATATATATATATAAATGTGTGTGTATATATATATATATATATATAACATTCTTAACATCTTCATCAGCCATTACGAATGTGCTGCCGATCAAAGACCTCAGACATGGTCTTCCTCTCGCGTATGTTAATAGTTTTTTTATGACATTCTACAACCAGGAACTTTTTCAGTTCGTCAATCTATCGTCTTCTCTTCCTTGCCTTACTTCTTTTGCAGTTCTGAGGTAGCCCTTCTGTTATTCTTAATGTTCACTTATTACCTCTCATTCTCATTCTAAGTCCTGTTCATGTCCGTTTGTGTTTCTTACATGTTAGAATATCGTGTACTTTAGTTTGCTCTCTTATCCATATTTTTTTTTTTTTTTTTTTCATTTAACGTTATTCCCATTATTATTCTTTCCGTAGATTTTTGAGTTGTGGCTAGCTTATGTTCAAAGGCTTTATTATGACTCCGAGTTTCTGATGCATAAGTTAAAATTTGTGGGAGGATATGATTAAATACTTTTCCTTCTATGGAAAGTGGCGTCATACTTTCAAAATATTTTCTATTTTTTCACCAAAAGTTCTCCATCCCATGTTTAGCCTTCTCTGAATTTTGGTCTCGTGTCTAGCAAACATTTACTGTATGTTCTAATTTCTTATATTCAATAACAATCCCTACAGTATCGTCCATATTTCATATATGTTGTTTCTCTGCATTTTCATTTTAGTTTTGCTCATTTTCATTTTCAGTCCTACATTTCACCTTTCTCTATTCAAATCTTTTATTGCCTTTTGCAATACCACCTATGCCATCTGCAAATTTTGTGTAGTTAAGCTATTGCACTATTACTTTAATTCTTACATTTTACCAATCTAAATATTGTTGTTGAAGTATTCCCCATTCATATTAAATCTAACATTTTCACAATCAACTTTTTTTTCTTATATTCATTATATAAATATTTTAAAAGAGATGTGACGTCCCTGTCTAACTCTTTTCTTAATTAGAATCTCTCTCTCTCTCTCTCTCTCTCTCTCTCTCTCTCTCTCTCTCTCTTTCCTCCTGCGGTCCTATTGACGCAAGAGGTCTCCGCAAGATTCCGCCAGTCGTCTCTATCTTGGACTTTCAATTCAATACGTCTCCATTCATCATCTCCTACTTTGCGGCTCATAGTCCTCAGCCATGTAGGCCTGGATCTTCCAACTCTTCTAGAGCCTTGCGGAACCCAGCTGACCGTTTGGTGAACTAATCTCTTTTAAGGAGTGCAAAGAGCATGCCCAAACCATCTACATCTACCCATCATCATAATTTCATCCACATATGGCACTTGATTAATCTCTGTCATAGTTTTATTTTTAATCATGTCCTGCCATTAAACCCCCAATATCCTTCTGAGGGTTTTGTTCTCAAATCTACTAAATCTATTGGAAATTGTTTCATTGTCATACCCTGACTCATGTCCATAGAGTAACACCGATCTCACTAAACTCATATATAGTCTGATTTTTATACCTAATTTCAGGCGATTTGATTTCCAAATTTTACTTAATCTGGCCATTGTCTGATTTTTTTTTCAATCTTTCACTGAACTTTAATTCTAAACTTCCTGTATTGGAGATCATAGTTCCTAAATACTTAAAGGATTCTACCTCATTAATCCTTTTCTCCTTCCAATATTTCATCTTTCATTGCATACTCCACTCTCATCATCTCTTTCTTTCTTCTTTGTATCTTCAGCCCAACCTCATGTGATATTTCATACATTCTGGTAAGCAAACATTGCATCATCAGCATACTATAGGTCTTAAAAATTCCTCTCTCTAATCCAGTCCAATCCTTCTCCACGATCTTCGACTGTTCTACACGTTACAAAATCTATAAGAGGTATAAACAACTTAGGTGAAAACACATTCCCTTGAAGTACTCTGCTATTCACTGGAAATTACTTTGATAAGACTCCATTAACATTAACTTTTCACTTGCTATGTTCACAAAGACTTAATCAAATTTACACATTTAAGAGGAATTCCCTTATAAAGCAGGATTCTCCACAAAATTGGCCAGTGCACACTATCAAAGTATTTTTCATAGTCCACAAATATTATTCATAAAGTTCTTGTAGCATATGATGCCCTTCTTACAATCTCCAATGCCATATACAGAAATCCCATGATTGTGGTATGGAAGTTAGCATGGAACTTTCATGTAATAGGTTGCAAAGAGTTGTTGTTGATTTGCCTGATAGTTAGCACAGGAATTTGACATCTGGTATTCTTCAATGAAAGGAGGAATCTCTTGATTTGAGGATTGTTATGTGTCTTATGAGCTTAAAATCATTATGATGATTTCAGTAATAGTATTCAGACTTATTATTATTAAGTTCTTGTTAGATCATTGCTCATTCATTTAAATATCAGTAACATTGATGAATTGTGATTCCATATACATCTACCGAGACGCATGCAAATTTAATGCGCAGTGCTTTTCATTATTAGAAGGAAAAATCTATGGTGAGATAAAATAAATCATGCTTTCTTGGTATTGGGAAGGTTATAGAATGACTAAGTGGAGTTTAGAATGGAAATTAGGACATTTGAAATGAGTCTCAATTCCGAAATCATATAGTCTTACGAAAGTAGTCTAGCATGCGAATAGATTATTTTATTCACAAATTTAATTTGTGTATTTAAGAGATGTATAGCCAGCTCGTAAGGTGAGGTCCACTCATGTAGGATTAATTAAATGTTTGTAAATTACATAAGACTGTTGTCATTCATTTGATTGTATTTTCATTCAGTTCCATATGTGTCAATCTACGTTATATTACAGAAATAAATTTTCATTTCACGTAGTTTGGTTACGAAGTCTTATGTAAGCTTATTATACTGTATGACATATGACACACACTACGGATTGCATGTTTCTACGTGGTTGACAGTTGCATAAAGGTTCTAGACCAGAACATAATGTTTTTTTTTTAATGTTATGCGAGGAGGTGGACTGAGTTAGCTGATAAGGTTGCCTCGTCTGGCAACGATAGAACCATATTTCAAAACTGCCAAGTTGGCAACCTGACATCATGAAAGGCCGCTGGACCATGCCCCCAACACTAGGAGAATTATTAGCTGGAAGATTCCAGAATGAATTAGGATGATATATGAGAGCTTAGCAATGCATAAGAACAAGAGATCCAGCCTGACCTTCCGAAAGAGCCAACGTCTGACATTCCTCTCTCCTACATCTATCCAGTAACCATTTATTCACTCTCCAATGTGCATAGTGTTTCCTCTCAAACATACATAGTGCTTTTTGTTAAATTTGTATAGTGTTTGTTCAAACATTGGCATTCCTGTGGTTTAAGTTGAAAGAAGTGCAGTGTATATGTGAGTATAGTTTATATTATAGAGTTATTAATTTATTTGTGCCTAGCACTGTGTGATCTAGTAAAACAGTGAAGTCCATTTATTCTTCCTTAACCGTTCGATAACCTTGTGTGAGCCCTAAGTATGTAACAGTAACAGTTATGTATATGTAATTGTTAGTTTTATTTTTTCTTTAGTGTTAAAATGTCAATTTTTCATTGATTATCCAAATTAGATATTTTCATAAATTCATTTCTAGTGAAACAAGTGATTATATAATTTTTGAAGTGTCACTTTGTCTCATTCTAAGGTCTAGTTCAGATTTATATTTTGAGTGATTTATTTTTGGGTTACTGTTGAATTGTTTTTCTAATAGAATATATTTATTTTTTTAAAGTCTGTATTATTTTGATCATCAATAGTTAACTTAGTAGGAGGTTGATTTAAAAATAGTTCTCGTTTAATATCAAGCAATCACCCAGTTTTTATTTTGAGTGTAACGTAAAGAGACCTTTACATATATAGTGTATATATATATATATTATCATCTGGGAGTTGGGTATTATTCTCAGAGCTCGGATGTTTTTAATTGCGTATCAGGTTATGTAATATAAAGCAGGTGAGTTTTGGAGCTCTTGAATTTACGTAATTCGCTAGTCTTGATATATATTTTCTGTTGCCAAGACCCCAGCATCGAACGAGTCTGTTTTAAATAGTGGTGATAACAAGGCTCTGTTTTGATTAAAGGTTTGACCTGTTTAGTGTTGATAGGATTCTTTGTATTGTTAGGATATATATTTTTGGAGGGGTATGATTTTTTGCAAAGTACAAGATGGTGCAGTTGAATGTACAGGAGTTCTTGGAGAACCCAATTGTTCAAGAATTGTTGGAGACTAATGTAACTAAAGCTCAGTGGGTCACTATTTTAATGGCATATGGTGGGCATGCAACTAGTGGGAGGATTAAAGTCCAAATGCAGTGTCTAGCCTTAGAAGTGTTGATAAATTCAGGAAGGTTTCCAGAAGAAGATATTGCAACAGCTCGCTAGCTTTTGGAGAAGGCTGAAGCAGAATTCGTAGAGAAGCAAGTATCAAATGACCCGCAAACTGAAGGAATGAAAGCAAAAATGAATGTAGAGCTTGAGATTAGACGAACTGCATCAGCAGAGACTTTGATTAAGTTGAAGAAAGAGAGTGAGAAGAGGCGAGAAAAATTGCAAGACATGCAAGGCAAAGGGAAGAAAGAGAAAGAGAAGAGACGAGAGAAATTCCAAGAAACGCAAGGGAATAGGAATTGTTGAATGCTTGTGCAAGGTTGCCATCATCTCAGACAGGTGTGACCCCTGCTAAGTATGATCATGTCTTTGATGTGGCGAAAACACAGAGGATGATCCTAAAATTCACAGAAGCTCCCGACAAGTTCTCCGGTCATTCTGAAATGGTCGTGTTGATGATGGAATGGTAAGAAGATAAATGGCCAGTGTTATTGCAGAGTGTCCTTATTGGAAAAGTATGCAGTGCGTATCTTGCCTTGTCTCAGGACTAGATGAAGGAGTATCAAGAAATTAAGAGGAACGTGTTGCAAGTGTATCAGATGAAATCTGAATACATGATGAAAGATTCCAAAATTTGCAGAAGGACGAGAAAATGGCTTTCTTGGATTACATTTCTAAGGTACGACAATGTTTTAAGAGATGGGTAGAGCTGGTCAAAGTAAGCGAGATGGCTGTTTTAGAAGAACTGATAGTGCTGGAAGAATATTTACGAGGAATTCCTGAACATATTCAAATTTACTTGCGCGCAAGAGAGATAAAAAAAAAACTTGATAGAGCCACTTCACTGAGTGAAGATTCTAATATTATCTGCCGTAAACCCTCCTAGGGTATAAAGTCTCAATCGTCGTTTCCACCAAGTGTTAAGTATTCGCTGAACCATGGAAACCAGTTCAATTATAATTATGGGAACTAGTTTAATAGTTACAGCGGAAGTACCACAGGTACTATTCCAAAGCAGAATATGCAGAATGTGACAGTACCACAGCAATAATTGTTAAATTAACATCTTTCCAGCATTGTGAAAGACGTGCGGAGCAATAACATTGTCTGTTATAAGTGTGGCAAAAAATATTATATCAGTAAGGAATGTTGGTCGACCTAACCGAAAGCAGTAGCCCAAGTAGTTAAGGGTAATTCAACTTCACAGGATACTAAGACAAAGAATCAAAGGGGAAAGGTTGATGAGGAAATTAACCAGCTAAAGTTTGCACGATGAACAGGATAACCACAAACAGCGTGTATGCCTTTAAACTGTACATTCATAAAAATTATGTTAGCTGCTTTGGATGGGAGAGAGCTGATCCCGGTCAAGATATTAATGCGAAGTGTGTACCCGATAGTGGAACAGATTCTGTCATTTTAAAAGGAATGGGAGGTAAGGAGTTTACCCCTATTTGCCGTTTTAGACTGTCAAGCAATTTGGTGACAGGTCATTTTTATTTTGTGGTAAAGGATTCACTGGCTGTCGAAGGAGTAGAAGTCCTAGTGGGAAATGAGTTTGGTGAAGCGCTGTTTGTGCCTTGTCCCATTGTAATGGAGAAACCACTGAAGTATAGTCTTATGACTGAACTCGAGAAGGACTACCCATATCTGTCTCCTAGTTGTGTGACGACTAGGAGTATGACGAAAAAAGTGGCTGCGGAAGAAGACAGAAAAACCAAAGGAAAGATGAACTCGGAATATTTATTTACGTAAGAAGAGGTTTCCCATGATAGTACACAAGAGGAGAGCTCCCAAGAGAGCAGAAAGAAGAGGAACGACAGATGAATAAACAGGAAGACAAGGAAGCAATGAACTTGGAAGAAATAGAAACCTCAGCATTAGAAGTATGATAAGTTAATCGAAAAAGACTGATAGGACTGAAATGGAAGGATTCAACGTTAACAGAATTATTGTACCATGTGGTGGATGAGAAAGATGTGCAGCATTGTCCCACCTGTTATTACCTCAAGGATGGATTGCTTATGAAGAAGCTTAGACCCTCTGATATTCCTGGGAATGATGAATGGGGCATATGCCGTCAGATACTGATTCCCGCACCACTGAGAAGACAGGTGATCACCGTAGCACATGACACGGGACACATGGAATAAGAATGACGATGAAGAATATTATAAAACACTTTTTCTGGCCTCACATGCTTAGGGATGTGAGCCGGTTTTGCCAAGCATTTCACGTTTATCAAATGGCTGGAAAGCCTAACAAGTACATCAAGAAGGCTCCCTTATTATTATTATTATTATTATTATTATTATTATTATTATTATTATTATTATTATTATTATTATTATTATTATTATTATTATTATTATTATTACTTCCAGAAGACTAAAATTAATGGCAGATCTTTGCTCAGACGGCTTCTATAACGTTTAAAAAGCTTCCAGAAGACTAAAATTAATGCCAGATCTTTGCTCACACAGCAATCTATTACAATTTAAAAGCTTCAAGGAGACTAAAATTACTGCCAGATCTTTGCTCAGAAAGCATCTATAACGTTTAAAACGTCACACCCAACTGAAGTACGGTGAGAACCTTTCAGGAAGGTAGTGATTAACATTTTGGGCCTGTTATAGAGAATGAACAAAGGCCGCAAGTATGTGTTAACTTTGATGTGTCGAGTGACAAAATACCCAGAAACTATACCCGTCAGGAACATCAGTGCCAAAGTATTCGCCGAGAAGTTACTAGACTTATTTCACCAAGTTTGGCATTACGGAAATCATTCGGAGTGACCGAGGAACAAATTTCACGTCAAAATTGTTTCAGGGCGTGATTAAACTGTTGGATGTGACACAACAACTGTGTACTGCTTATCACCCGAAGACCCAAGGTTCATCAGAGAGATTTCATCAAACTATAAAGAGTTTGTTAACCAATTATTGCAATAAAACGGGAAATGGATGGGACATCGGGCTACCTTTGATATTATTTGAGGAACGCAATGCTTATCAAGAAAGCATGGTATGTAGCCTGAATAAAATGGTGTTTTGGACGAGAAGTAAGAGGACCAATTTAAATGTTAGCAGAAAGCTGGAAAGGTCGAGAGGATACAGATGCAGAATCCTGTGAATGTATTTTTATTCCTGGGTACCAATTTTCGTTGTTTTATAAAAAAAAATGCTGGTTAGTGGATTCTTAAATTAGTTGATTTCCGTTTTGGAACTTTTACCTTTTTGGTTATTAGTTGAACCCCAATTATGATAAAGTGTTCATTTTCAATGCAATAATTATTATCATAGTGCACACCAAAAAAAAATATATTCACAATAACAAATCAAAATAATTAGTAATCCACAATGGTTTAGAAAATGTAGGTCACCAACACAAATCGAATGTGTCCAAGTTCAATACTAAATTCTGACAGTGTTTAAAAGTTTTCGTTGGATTTTTAAATACGTGGATTCGCCCACCCACGAAGACCACGAAAATTGGTACACCACGAACAAAAATACTTTCACAATATATCAAGAACTCAAGAAAAAGTATCGGCAAGATAAGAAAGCCTTCCCCCAAAAACCTGAAAACGAGCCATAGGAAAAATAAAGAAAAGATTTGGTATGAAAAGTTTGAACAGACAGTTTGCAGGGGTTGGTTTACTTACCGATAAGGAAATTCCCTCTCACCAACAAGTTCCAAGGACCATTCCAGATTTTAAAGATCACTGACCTAACCTACGTTATTGAAGCACCAGGAAGAGGAAAAGTCAAAGGAAGGAGCATGTTCAATTATCAAAACTGATACTACAAGCACCCGATTTCAACAAGAAATTCCTTATCCAAGTGAATGTGTCTGACAATGGGATTAGAGCTGTCCTATTGCAAGAAGGCAAGGAAGGAATTCTTCCCCTCGTCTGTTTTATGTCATCTAAGTTGAAGAAGCCTCAAAAAGCCTACTCGACAGTAGGGGATATGGAAGTTTGAAGTTTATGTAAATAAGCCACAGAATGAGAAAATTATGACTTACTCAGATCACAATCCTTTAACTTTTGTTAATAACATGAAGAATAATATTCAAAGGTTACCTTGATGGTCATTATGTTTGCAACCATATTGTATTAATGTAAATCATATATCCAGTAAAGAGAATGTGGTTACAATTTATTTAGGTTGGGCTGAGTTGATGGATTCAGACCTGGAATAAATGATCTTTTTGGGATTAGTTATCTTACGAGGTTGATCTAACATGAGATTAGATTATTTTATTCACGAACTTTCTTTGTTTATTTAAGAGATGTATAGCCAGCTCGTAAGGTGATTTCCACTCATGTATGATTAAGTAAATGTATGTAAATTACATAAAACTGTTATCATTCAATTAATTGTATTTTATTTAGTTCCTTATATGTAAACTTAAGTTATTTTAAAGAATCAAATTTTCATTTCACGTAGTTTGGTTACAAAGTCCTACGTAATCTTGTCAAAATGTATGTTGTATGACACACACTAGGGATTGCATCATGTTTCCACGTGGTTGGAAGTTGCATGATGTTTTTAGACTAGAACTTACTCCTTTTTTTAATGTTATTAGAGGTGGGCAGAGATAGCTGAAAGGCTTGTTTCATCAGGCACCGATAGAACCATACTTTAAAACTGCCAGGTTGGCTACCTGACTTCAAGAGATACTGTCCGGACCATGCCCCTCACTAAGAGAATGATTAGCTGGAAGATTCCAGATTGTATTAGGATGATATATAAGGGCCTAGCAATGCATAGGAACAAAAGATCTAGCCTGATCTTCCGAAAGAGCCAACTTCAGACAGTCCTCTCTCCAGCCACTACGCATTTCCTCTTCAACGTGTATGGTGTTTCCGTTCAAACGTACATAGTGCTCTCTCACTCTCAAATGTGTATAGTGTTTGTTCAAAAATTGGAGTTTCTGTGGTTTAAGTTAAAAGAAGTTCAGTGCATATGTGAGTAGAGTTTATATTGTAAAATTATTAATTTATTTGTTCCTGGCCCTGTGTGATTTAGCAAAACAATGAAGTGCATTTATTATTGCTTAACCGTTTGGTAACCTTGTGTGAACTCTAAGGATGTAAGAGTAACAGTTACGTATATGTAAGTGTAAATTTTATTTATTTCTTATAGAGTTAAAGTGTCATTTTTTTTATTAAGTTGTCAAAATTGAATATCTTAATAAATTAATTTTAGTGAAACAAGGGATTGTATAATTATATGAAATGTCATTTTGTCCTAGTCTAAGGTCTAGTTCAATTTATATTTCGAGTGACTCAGTTTTGTTATTACTGTTGAATTGTTATTTTCTATAGAATTTGTATATTTTTGTAAAGTGTGTATTGTATCAATCACCAATAGTTAACTCAGTAACATGCTCGTATCCCCTAACTTAGAACCGAAGTAAGAAATTGATTAAAGAGCAGTTCCTGTTAAAAGTAAAGCAATCACCTAGTTTTTGTTTTGAGTGTAACGTAAAGAGACCTTTAGATATTCAGTGTTCATATATATTATCGACTGGGAGTTGCGTATTATTCCTAGAGATCGGAGGTTTTCTCTTGTGTATAAAGCATATAAAGCAGGTAAGTCAGGGAGGTCGGGAATTTACGTAATTCGCTAGTCATAATATTAGTAAATAGGGGTTACTTTGAAAAAGCGTTTTTAGCAAGGGAATATCTTTAGTTACATCCTATATTACGAAAAGTTGAAGTTGTATTACAAATATTCTGATAATAAGCATTTTGGGAACGAGATATTGTGTTGTATCACGGGACACAGTTATATAACACGAACAAAAGGGAGCCATAAATATGCTCGCTGTGGATTGAAGAGTATACCCCTGATCAGACTGTACATGAACAAGAGCGTCGAAAAAAGATAAGGTAACTTCCGGTTCATGAAAGTCAGATACCTCTGTTCACTAGTATGTCTCGGATCTGGATATCAAACATCGACGGTAAGCATATTCAAGAGAAAAATTAATGGATAGATTTGGTGATCATATTGGATATCATTTTCGTCAACATTGTATAATTCCCAAACGACAATAAAATTCTCCTCGACAGAAATTTTAAAAACTAAAGAAGGATTCTCATAAAGATGATGTCTGTGAAATAGAATATGAGTACAAACGTTGATTTGATAAAGAAAATAGAAAAGATAATGATATGATATCGTGTGCTAAAGTTCAATGGCACAGAAATAATCCTGATCATAAACCTTTTAAGACCCGGAGGTTTATGCTTATTGAGAAACGAGTCAAGTGTTTCTCATTGCAATAAGAAAGACAGATTGGGCAAACCCAGACTAGAGAGAGAGAGAGAGAGAGAGAGAGAGAGAGAGAGAGAGAGAGAGAGAGAGAGAGAGAGAGAGAGAGCTAGTATGTCTTTTTTCCAGGCTAAATCAGATGTAGATAAATAAAACAAGGTAATGGTACACAATCATACCTAGTCATATTTCAAGGTTCATTGATTTAAAAGATTAGCATTAAATAATAATCTGCATTAGTTTCTATGACAAAATTGAAGAATATTATAGCTCTGCCCATATAAAAGCTAATCCGTTTGTAATTGAAAATAAGATCGCTGACTCTGGGCATGGCTTTAATTGATCAGGATTACAATTTTGATAAAAAAAAAAAAAAAAAAAAAAAAAAAAAAAAAAAAAAAAAAAAAAAAAAAAACCAGGAAAATTACATTAGGTTGTTTCCATTAATAGCTAAATTATATCGATATGAATGTCAATTTTTAGCTGTTGTTAACATTCGAAGTATGTAAGTGTTATTATTGCATGGTGATGGATTTATTTTACCTATAATAATTTTGTCATTACCCATATAGAGCGCTTGATTACGTGTGGTTGTTAATTAACTCAAAATCCCATGCGAAATACAGCGAATGAAAATATAATTCACTAAATTAAAAAAACTAAAGGTTATACTTTCTCGACGGTCTCTTCTTTATTCTTAACCATCTCGTACAAATTAGGTCAGAAATGAGTGGTAGAAGTAGGGATTTACGGTATATGACATACCGGTTATTACAATATGGTATTGAATCATTTTTATTTTACTGTTAAATAATTTATAAAGAGCCTTCCTGTACCATTTTGATATCAAACCCATATCAAGTTTACCTTTTTTTTTTTTTAGATAATCAAGTTTCCCTCATTAGGAAATTAGGGTACCGATTTGAAATATTCAATATAGATATACACTAATAATTCAATATGCGATATATTAAATATAAGATAATGCCCTTTTATAGTCCAAGATCTTGGAGAACAAAGCTTGAATTTTTTCTAGAATATATTAAAGAATATATTACATTTCATGAATCAAAATAATTTAGATATCAGTTTTGCTGAAAAATATATACACATAAAACACACACTTTTTCACTGTTTACATGAAATATTCTCTAACGCCATCTCTTCATAATATCGGGATATCTTCATTCCTATTGAAAAAATCTTAAAATCTTAAATCATGTACTTTTGAACAAGCCATTTTCTTTGTTAAAGATATTGTAATGAAGAACAATGCAATTTTTAAATCAATTCTAACTACCTTCCTTACTCCATTATAAGGCTTAACAAAGTTCTAACTTATAGCGAAGGTTTTGTTCTGTGGAACAGGCTGCCACAAGTTTATCTTTATAATTTATATATGACATATCTATTATTTAATGGTTTCTTCTTATACAGTATATATATTTCCCTTTTTTCTTTCCACACTGAGCTGTTTTACCGTGTTGGAGCCCCCTGGTTTATAGCTGCCTGCTCTTCTAAGTAGGATTGTAGCCAGTTGTGCCCATCTAGAGCTTTCATTACATTAGTTTTCCATACTTCATTTCCTACTTCACGCTTCATAGCCCTCAGTTATGTAGGCCTGGGTCTTCAAACTCTTCCAGTGTCTTGTGGAGCCCAGTGAAAATTTTGGTGAACTGATCTCTCTCAGGGAGTGCAAAGAGCATGCCCAAAACCAAATCCATCTAGCCCTCACCACAATCTCGTCCACATGTAGCACTCAGGTAATATAGTTTAATTTCTAATCATGTCCTACCATTGAACTCCTAATATTTTTCTGAGAGTTTCGTTCTCAAATCTACAAAATCTGTTGGATATCGTTTCACTGTCATTCCAAGGTTAATTTTTATACGTAATTTCAAGCGACTTGATTTCCAAATTTTACTCAACCAAGTCGTTGCCTGACTTTATATTTTTTTAATCTTTCATTAAACTACAATTCTAAATACCCTGTATTAGAGATCAAAGCTCCTAAATATTTAAATGATTATTCCTCATTAATCCTTTCTCCTTCTAATGTTATTTCATCTTCAATTGCATATTTCATTCTCGTTAACTGTTTTCTCCCACTTGTCTTGAGCCAAACCTCATGATAGATTGCATGCTTTCTGGTAAGCCAGCATTGTAAGTCCTGTGGTGCTTTGCTAAGAAGGACTGCGTCATCAGCATACACTAGGCCAGCTAATCTTCTTTACTAATCCACTCCAATTCTTCTATATCATCCCCATCTGTTCTATGCATTAAAAAGAAAAATCCCTGAAAAGGATAAAAAACATAGCGGGCAACACATTACCCTGGAGGAGTCAATAGTTCAATGAAAATTCCTTTCATAGGACTCCACTTATATTAATCATGCATTTTTTATGCACATATATAGGAGGAATTCCATAATATTGCAAGACTCTCCTCAAATATTTGCCGGTGCACACTGATTATCGAAGGCTTTCAAAAGTACCCAAATGAATTTCTATATTCTACACATTGCTGTACCACATGTCTTAAAATGAAAATTTGGTCAGTACAACTACATTTTCTGAATTTTGCTTGTTCATCTCTCAGCTTTTCATCAATCTATCTCTTTAGTGACTCTAGCTTAGCTAATAATAATAATAATAATAATAATAATAATAATAATAATAATAATAATAATAATAATAATAATAATAATAATAATAATAATAATAATAATAATAATAATAATAATATATTAGGGTAGAAGACCCTCTTTCAGGCAAGTTTAAAAAAAAAAAAATAATTGCTGCCTCAGTTGCATTGATTTTATACTTTGTCTTCCTACTGGCTCTTATTATCTTCTTTTCAGGATTACTGTATACAGCCAGTAATGGAACAAAATTCATCCTCCATGGTGGGTAGTCAAAGTCAAGAATAATTGCTAAATCAAGGTTTTAATGTAAAGTTTACAATTTATGTAAAATTTACAAGTCGGGCAAAAGAATAGAGTGAACAAGCTACATGATTCGGGAGTGCTGTCTCCCTTCCTTAGGCTTGAGTGGTGGAAACGATAACTACATCCTTAATTTAGAGCAATTCTGGCTTAGGCAGAGAGGCAGCGAATTTACATTGGCTGCCTCTAGCGTCGTGGGCGGAGTGAATAGTAAGATTGATAGAATGTCGGGTCCTCATTGGCTAAGTCGCCCGCTGAGAGCAGGTTTAGTTCAGTCAGACTGCCCTCCCAGTCACTCATGGGTGATGATTCGCCACCTTTTCCTCCAGCAGCTGGGCTGTGATTGGTGGGAGCGCTCCCCAAGAGGGTATCAAGACTAGGCAGGCTGTCCAGTCGCTAATCAAAGCTATCTCGATTAGTAGTGTCTTGATCAGTAGAGTTGTCTTGGCAGGAGATGTCATGGTTTGTAGGGTTACTCCTCAGTGTGTTGTTCGTTAGACAGGAGGGGAAAAGGAACATTTCCTGGGTAGTATTAAGACCCGTTTTTCTCTCTATCTAAGTAAAGCTTCAAGTATTCGAAGTCTTAAGCCATGTGAAGCACGGCAGATTATCTTAGTGTTCTTAATTATTTCTTCACATCTAATGTTGTTATGGACGTGGAGGTTATGAGATCTTGTAGAACGTGATGGGACACTTTCTTGGACAAACGCATGGTCATTCCTATGTGACGTCCAGAGCATCATAAAACAGGGCATAAGTAGGAATAGACCACGTTGGTCTGTCTAGGGATGTCCTGAGTCTGTAGGGCTGTGTTATTCCTGATGAAGAAAGACCTTGTCTCGGTGTTCTGATAATAAATAATCAGCTTAACCTCAGTGTTTTCATCCAAAGGGGAGATATGGTTTCTTATTATGTCTCTCATGGCTTTTTTTTCATCTTTTTAGTAATCATGATGCATAAACCATTTACAGTAAAGGTTCATGGTGGTGGTAGTGTTTTCAGTTGGTTGTTCCCCCTGGTACCAGGTATCCATTGCTAGCTTTATCTCAAAGCTAACTTGCCTGTTGAACCTATTTGGCACTTTGGTGCGTCAATATTGACTAATAAATCTTTTCATATTATTATTATTATTATTATTATTATTATTATTATTATTATTATTATCATCTTCGTTAAAGATAATTACTGCCCCCGTTGCATTGATCTTATAATCTGTGTGCTCAGCCCAATATATCTCTCACGGCATTTTCAATCTTTTCGGTAACCATGACGCATAAACCCTTTATAGTAAAGGTTGTTGGTGGTGGTAGTGTTTTCAGTTGGTTGTTCACCCTTGTACCAGGTGTCCATTGCTAGCTTGATCTCGCGGCTAACTTGCCTGTTAGAGTAGCCACTGTTCATCAGGACCTGGGCGACTCGGTCGAGTTCTTGATATGTGTCGGCCCAAGAGGAGCAGTGGGAGAAGGCCACTGCTCCTTTTGGGCTGACACACATCAAGAACTTGACCAAGTGAACAGTGGCTACTCTAACAGGCAAGTTAGCCGCGAGATCAAGCTAGCAATGGACACCTGGTACAAGGGTGAACCACCAACTGAAAATAATCTTCTTCTTCTTCTTTGTCTACATCTTTTCCCACTTCTATATGGGGTCGATGTTTCTGGTCAGCTTTCTCCATCTACCTCTGTCCCACACCTCATCACCGGTTAATCCCTTTGATCGAAGGTCATCCTTGTTACAGTCCACCCACCTTCGCTTTGGTCTCTCTCTCCTTTTCGTTCCCTGTACCTCCATTTCCATCACTCTCCTCCCAATATAGTGTCCTTCTCTTCTCATGACATGACCATACCACCTCGGTCTACTTTCTTGGATCTTATCTGATAGTTTTCTAACTCCTGTGGTACCCATAATTACCTCATTCCATATCTTATCTCTTCTTGTCACCCCACACATCCATCTGAACATTCTCATCTCTGCCACATCCATCTTCTTCTCTTCTGTCTTCTTTATTACTAACGGCTCTGCTCCATACATCATTGCCGGTCTCACAACTGTCCTGTGTACTTTACCTTTCAACTCAACCCCTATTTTCCGGTCTCATAGTACTCCACAAAATCTTTTTCCAATTCTTCCATTCTGCTTGTATTCTGTGGTTTATTTCTGCCCCCAGATTACCATCCTTTGCAACTGTTCATCTTTAATACCTGAAATTTTCAACTCTTTTCAATCTCTCTCCTTGTAAACTAGCTTCCCCATTCTCGCCATTTTTCAATCGCAAATACTTTGTCTTTTTCCTGCGGATCTTCAATTCCCTATTTTCCATTTCTCTTCTCCACTCCTCCAGTTTCTCTTCTACTACCGCTCGCCTAGTGCTACACAGTATAATATCATCAGCAAAAAGCATACACCAAGGAGACTGATCTCTAATACCTTGTGTTACTACATCCATGACCAGATCAAGTAGGTAAGGGCTCAATGCAGACACCTGATGTAGTCCCACATTTACTGGGAAACTTTCTGTTAGGCCTATACTGCTCTTAACATTTGCTTCTACCCTTTCATACATATCTTGGGTGATTCTTACGTATTTCTCAGGGACCCCCTTTTCTCTCATACATATCCACAGCTCCTGACGTGGTACTCGATTGTATACCTTCTCCATGTCAATAAAGACCATATGTAATCCTCTCTGTTTCTCCCGATGTTTTTCTATCGTCTGCCTCGAAGCAAATATTACCTCTACAGTTCCTCTTCCAGACATGAATCGAAATTGTTCCTCACCAATTGTTGTTTCACCTCTTAGTCTCTTCTCTATGATCTTCTCCCATATTTTCATACTATGGCTTATCAGCTTTATGCCTCTGTAGTTGCCACATTCCTGGATGTCTCCTTCCCCTTACAGATGAGAATGATTAGGCTTCTTCTCCATTCCTCTGGCATCTTTTCCTGATTGATCTTCTGCGTCAGGTGCCACAAGATATCTATGCCTTATTCTATAAGACTCCTCCATACCTCTACTGGTATATTATCCGGTCCTGCAGCTTTAAATGTTTTCATCTTCTTTCATGCTTGTTCTACTTCTCTTCTAGTCACTCCTATGGTAACTGTCTCGGTTGGGAGTCCATCTTCAAATACTGTTCTTGGGTTCTACTCATTCAATAGTCCATCAAAATAAGTTTCCCACCTTCTTTTAATTTCATTCTCTTCTGCCTGAACTATACCATTGCTAAAAAGGATATAGATGGAATTAAGGCGGAATATACTATTAATAAAAAAAAAAAAAAAAAAAAAAAAATAATAATAATAATAATAATAATAATAATAATAATAATAATAATAATAATAATAATAATAATAATAATAATAATAATAATAATAATAATATATTCTGCCTTAATTCCATCTATATCCTTTTTGGCTAAGTTTAGTGGCATAAAGAAATATGATAAAGTTTGTTGGTAATAAACAAAATATTGACATTATGAAAATGTTTATTAATCAATATTGACGTACCCAAGTGCCATATAGGTTTAATGGAACGGATTAGAAAAAGGCACTCCATCCTTTTAACATGGAATTTAAGGATTAATAATTAATTATTGAGTATATGTGTGTTCGTTAAATTGTTTCTGTGTATTACATAATTCTGGAATATTTCTTGATGCGTGTCACTACAAATATATTAAAATTATCTGAATACATAAAACTTCCATGCATCTTCGTAATGCTATGATATTTAACTTCAGCGCTTATGAATTATATTGGTAAAATAGTTAATTGAAGTGGGAGGTCATAAGAGAATCATTATATATGTCTTCAGAGGAAGTGCCATCTAATGCTCAACTTGACCACATAGCAGGCAGTACTACATTGGATCCTTATCTCTGGTTACGGTTCATTTTCCCTATGCCTACACATACACCGAGTAGTCTGGCATATTCTTCACAGATTCTCCTCTCACCTCATACACCTGACAACACTGAGATTACCAAACAATTCTTCTTCTCTCAAGGGGTTAACTAATGCACTGTAATTGTTCAGTGGCCAATTTCCTCTTGGCAAGGGTAGATGATATTCTTTAGCTATGGTAAGCAGTTCTTCTAGGAGAAGGACACTCCAAAATCAAACCAGTGTTCTCCAGTCTTGGGGAGTGCCATAGACTCTGTACCATGGTCTTCCACTGTCTTGGGTTAGAGTTCTCTTGCTTGTGGGTACGCTCGGGCTCGCTATTCTATCTAATTTCTCTCCTGTTTTGTTAAAGTTGTTATAGTTTATATAGGAAATATTTATTTTAATGTTGTTGCTCTTCTTAAAATATTCTATTTTTCCTTTTTTTTCCTTTCCTCACTGAGCTATTTTCCCTGTTGGTGCCCCTGGCCTTATAGCATCCTGCTTTTCCAACAAGGGTTGTAGCTTAGCAAGTAATAATAATAATAATAATAACAACAACAACAACAACAACAATAATAATAATAATAATAATAATAATAATAATAATAATAATAATAATAATAATAATAATAATAATAATAATAATAATAATAATACTGTATATAGCAGAAACTTGCATCCATTGATCTAAGGTTAAGTAACACTGATCATGTATCTCTGGGCAAAGATGGATATATTTACGTATATATTTATAATTTTAGGGTGTGTTACATAAGATACTGAAGTGACGGCAATTCAGAAGCTACCTGTGCTAAATCAAATCAACAGATTAGTTATGTAACATAAACTAAATTGTAAACTGATACTGTATATTTCATGAACCCGGTAGTATACTTTACTCACTCATAAAAATCAGCAATCATTCATCCGTTAAATTGTTGAAAGATTATATGATTAATTTAAAAGTTGAAACCAACGACATGAACTACTTTAATTATTTCCGTTCTAGATCTCAAAATAAATCCTACTAAAAGCAAGTTGAAGTCTAAGCTTCTCAACCAGAGGATTATAGTGATACTTTCCTTTTAAATGGGTAATATTTGAAATTTTTTTCTAATATTTAGATGAAAACGTATATAATTAGATTTCAATGCCCAAATTCATAATTCAAATGACTAAAAATCCTATATGATACAAATAAGTCTAAATCGTGCAAAAGAAGAATTTTAGGATTGTGATTTTTAGTGGTCAATATGAAAAGAAATAATCTAGTTTTTTTTTTTTTTTTTTTTTTTTTTTCAAGATCACAAACTCGCTAACTACCAGTAATTATGTTTCCTATTTGAATGATTGCCTGAGAGCTAATTTTTTTCACATTAGATTTAGCTGCTGCTATCCTATTTTTATCAGATATATATATATATATATATATATATATATATATATATATATATATATATATATATATATATATATATTTATGTATATATATACATATATTAATATATATGTGTATATATATATATATATATATATATATATATATATATATATATATATATATATATATATATATATATATATATATATATATATATATATATATTTATTTATATATATACATATATTAATATATATATATATATATATATATATATATATATATATATATATATATATACGTATATATAACATCACTTATATATATATATATATATATATATATATATATATATATATATATATATATATATATATATATACGTATATATAACATCACTTATATATATATATATATATATATATATATATATATATATATATATATATATATATATATATATATATATATATATATATATATATATATATATATATATATATATATATATATATATGAAATATGCTTATTGTAGATAAATACAAATATGGTAGATAAACTGTAAAAAAAAGAACTGTAAAATTCATTTTTTTTTCTCTTGATACTAACAGCTTCCCCCTTTTACAGGTAATAAATTTATATTTCATGCTATAAGAGTTCATATGTAAACCTTAATGCAGCATAAGAAAGGCCAATAATCTTTCGAAACTTACAAACAACTTATACAAAAGAAAAAAAGAAATCATGCAGGATTAAGGATGAAACTAGGTTAAGAAAATGGTCTTTAATTAGAATAGCTTCTAAATAATTAAATAAATAGGAATGGTTTCACAAGAACGTTTGGAAGATACGGGATTGCTTGAGAGCAGTTTCATCTCCTTAGAATCATTCTGATATGGAATGTGACGTTATTTGTAATAAAAAAATTTATTTATCTAATCTACTGCACATAGACTGTTATCTAATAATGTCATATTAAAAATAAGACCTTCCTTGTTTTTTTTTCTCAATATAGATAATAACCTAAGAATATAATAACCTTTCTAGATGAAATGAAACTAGCTGAAACAAGTTGAATTGGTGACAATGATTGGATATTTCATAATCACGAAAGAAGCCCCCCCCACAAAAAAAAAAAAAAAAAAAAAAAAAAACAGCGTACATGTAAATATTTGCAAAGGTATTATAATAATAATAATAATAATAATAATAATAATAATAATAATAATAATAATAATAATAATGATAATAATAATAATAATAATAATAATAATAATAATAATAATAATAATAATAATAATAATAATGAAAAGATTCGTCTTTGTAGTGACAATATACATTTGGATCACGACAGCGTCGTCGTCTGTTTTGGAGGGTGTGATGTCGCATCTGTATTTTCAGCCGTTCGGAGTCATAACCCCGTAATGTCTTCCGGTAGGAAATTGGATTTCTTTTATTGTACAGCTTCACATAGAGGGGAAGAAATTTCTCTTTCTGTATCATCAAATTAACGACAGAAAAAGATTCCTTTGAATGACTGAGAATCGTATATGGTTCATAATTTTGGATTTTTCTTGTGAATATTACCAGCGAGTAAGATATAAAATATGTGAAATTATAACTAAAATTGGAACCCGAGTTTTCTTTATCCGTAATGTACAATAACAATCCTTATTTGTAGTTGCTTAAAATTTAATGAGGGCCCATTAATATGATGTAATGTCTGTAAGTCTCGTTCATAATAAAAAAAAAAAAAAAAAAAAAAAAAACAGAATATCCCAGAAATAATATGTTTTGCTTCTCTTCACAGCCAAGGAAAAAGATAATCATTAACCATGATTTATTTTTTGAAGGCAAGTCAGTGGTTAAATTTTCATAGCCCAACTAATTTAGCCATCATATCACAATAAAAACAAATACCATATTTCCTTAAGCCACTTGGGATTTTCAGCGTGTTGAAAATTGTACTTGGCCCATTGGTTTCCATCCAAAGTTTCCAATACCTTCCTTTTCTATCATTTTTCACCTACCTCCCCAGAGAATTTTGTTGAAGTATTTTACAGACCTATATATATATATATATATATATATATATATATATATATATATATATATATATATATATATATATATATATATATATATATATATATATATATGAATATATATATATATATATATATATATATATATATATATATATATATATATATATATATATATATATATATATATATATATATATATATATATATGTACGTTTGTTTTTCCTTTTTTGCTAAGTAGAGTTATGGGTTACATCTTCGAGTATAAGTATACAACCATGCATGCATACACACATACATTGTATATAGGAAAGATATATTGAGTATCGTGATTCCATATCATTATACCGAAAAGAAGTTAGTGAAGGTAAGTGTTGAATGTAAAAGACACCTGTAATGATATAAAGTATATCTGGCATTCTACCGTTGGTAACTTGCTTGATATTGTGTTATTTTGTTATTTCCCCATAAGGATAGTACTTCAAGATAAATCATTATAAAACATCAACTTTTGTTAATGAAAACTGTTATAGTTTGAATAGAAACATCTATGATGAAATTATAAAATATGATTAATATAAAGATAAAATATTTCCCTATTTTGATGAACTTTCAGCAAGGCATTGTGAAATTTTTACTATAGATCTAAAACGGAAGAGAAATATAAAGATGTAGATGTTTTTTCACCCTCCTGTCTGAGACAACACAATAAAAGTTACCGATTTTCTACCTCGGAGCATTAAATATTGACACTGGCTGGGATTTTCCCCCTTTCTTGACCACATTTTGCTACTCTTTTATTGCTCTTACATAACACCTGAATTTCTTTTAGTAGCGTTAAGAAATGCACATTTTTCGGAACCCCTGTTCTACCATTTCATTATTAAAACTGAATACTCTATATTTTTTCTTCAATGTGAGACTTGAAATAGTGTGTTTATATAATGGAATGAGTATATAGCTATGAGAATTAAAGTTATCTTCCTTTGAAAATGCATGTGTATTTAAGAGAGAGAGAGAGAGAGAGAGAGAGAGAGAGAGAGAGAGAGAGAGAGAGAGAGAGAGAGAGAGAGAGAGAGAGAGAGAGGCCACCAACATCTTTCTCCTATTCCTTTCTGACCACTTTCTCGCGTTTCCAAGAACAGAAGGCTCTTTCATCTAGTTGGATGACCAAAGTCAAAGAGGACCTTTCCCTAACCGCGTACCGCACAGGTCCGGTCAACTGTTTCTCCGCTGTGCAATGTAGCAGTCGGATATCGTACAGTTAGCACAGGATTGACAAGAGATTTACTTCGCGAAATTGGAAATTTGGATGCTGCTTATGTGACCTGTGACGGAAATTTAGTAGCCGGTAAGAATAATGGTCGTTTTGCGTTGCCATTGATTACTCACTACGGAATTACATATAATATCTTAATCTTTTCGCAACACATTGATTGCTTTAGAATTATATGGCATCATAACATAGGTCATTGATGGCGATATAGTTTGCTATAAATATAGAATAAGAAAATATTAAATTTCAAACCATACAAACGAAGATGACTTTAAACACTTTGAATAGCTTTCAGGAGACCTTTTTTTCTGAAATAGATCTAAAAATACAGCTACCATAGTATAACACATCCTGCCCAAGAATCTTGCAAGATGAACCTGCCATCCTCACCTTGAGCCTCAAAAAGATATCTATTTCTTTCGCTACTATACGTTGGGTATTCGGTCAACAAAAGCCTCACCATCGAGGGTACGAAACAGTCATCCAAATATGGCTGGTGTTAGCCAGTCATTAGTTACTCGTTTGTCAACCTAGTGTGACCAATGCAGAGACCACAACGAGTATTCTCCCACATGTTATACCTCCAAGTAAATATAATGAAAACAAACGTCTTCATAGGTTTTGAATTTAGAACCTACATTTTTGGGGGGGTGGATAATTTCTAAATAATCTTAACTTTGTTAGTTTATCTTTTCCTTGCAAATTATAATGCTCTAATCCACAATGAATAGTTCATGCTATTCCCATTTCTCAACATTAATACAACATATTCGGATGAAATATTTTACACAATAACAGCCGTGTGCAAATAAATCGTCTTTTGACTCTCTAGTTTTATGTTTTTTTTTCAATAACAGCAACGATCTTAGCATTTTCTATTATACAATATGAATGTATGATCATTCACTCTAAGTTAATATTATATGGAAACATTTATTTATAATTTTGCCGTTATGAAATACATAATTATACAATGGCAATGAGCAATAAGTGAACAATGATAGAAGTGATTGCATTAGTTTACTATTTCTGTTATATTTACCCCTGAGACATTACCCGAGCGCCATATGGGGATGAGGTCATGGTATTGGGTAGACGGAGATTGTTTTGGCATGCCCTTCGCGCTCACCAATAGAGATAAGTTCACCAAACTTTTAACTGGGCTCCACAAGGCATCAGAAGAGTTGGAAGACTGAAGCCTACAGGGCTCAGGATTATGAAGCATGAAGTAGGAGTTGATGAATGGGGAACTATTAACTTAAAAGTTCAAGATAGAGACGACTGGAGAATTCTAACCGATTCTCTTGACGTTAATATGCTTATGAGATGATGCTGACGATGATGATAACCATTCTTTATGTACAAAACAATATATTATGTCTAATGAATATAGAAAATAATCTTTAGTTAATAGTTGAGCTAAAATAGTAAATTGAAAAAATGTAATTCTAAAATTATATGGTAATGGTTATATCATGAACTATGTAATTGAGATACCCATTACATGATTCATTAGCATATATCGATAACTGGATAACCATAAACATGATTAAGCTAATGTTAAATGGATTTCAATGTCTCTAAAATCATCAATGCTAGAACATTTAATTGAAAATATCCATTAATTACAGCGTTTGTGGTGGGAAATTACAGCCATAGTGGAGTTAGACTACAAGGATTATAAACTCCGATTTAGGCTTTTGTAAAAAGAGAGAAGCTAATGTGCGTAGTCAGTCAAAATAGAAAATGTATGTCACAGATTAAAGGAACATATAGAAATTGTAGGCCTGTTAGAATTGCTTAGGATACTCCTATTGATGTTACTCTTAGATAATTGGATGTATTTTCTCTCTTTTGAGAAAACCCAAGTCATTTGGTCCGTTTTAAGTAATACATCATTTTTAACAGAGAACAAAAGAACTTCAAAGTTAATTGTAATGAGCATATTACAATCTTCCAAAATTATAGACTGTGATATAGAAAAAGGAGGTTAAATGAGTGACATACTTGTCCAGTAATGTTATAAGCTTTCAAAACGTTGTATTGTGTGTGGTTGTATAAATTAACATCGAGCTTTTTTATCATGTAAACAACGTATAGAGTATGTGGTAATAACCTAAAGATCATCAACAGCAGGTCAATCATACAATTTACAATTACCGGTACAGCATTGCAGAGTATTGTCTTTACAACAGTGGTCTTCTGGTGTTTATTTTGTTGCGAGTTCACAAAGTGGTCATAAACATTCGAAAAGCCTTCGAAAATATGTTTATCAGCCTAATGAACGAACGAGACATTTATGGTTAATGTAATAGACAAAAATGATATATTTATTTAGATTCCGCTACCAGTCACCCTTCTGAGAGACAGCTGTACTCGAGCCCTTGTATGGCAGGTTTAGGAGGCAAACGTTTGAAATAAGATTAGTGATATTCATAAAAGCACCCATTGATATTACAACGTTTGAAGTGATCTGCATACAACTAATAAGAAGTAAGGAGGACAAAAAAGGTGAGATCTAAAATTTTAGACACGAGTGAACTGATATGAAATATCTAAACGAACATGTGAGCAAATGTAGTCGATCGATGAGAAATAGATAGGTAATGAATGGAGAAATGTGCATAAAAGGAGAAGAGAAAGAAAAAGGTAACAAGACGACAGAGAGTACACCTTTTATTTTAGAATGTTTATCAAGTAAATGATATCTGCAAGTATAAACATCTTTCGAACTTTGCACCAAAGAATTGAAATCTGCACATTTCACATTGTGTTATTATGATATGTTTTAATATCGTGATTTTTATTATCTTAATTGAGGTTTGTTGAGTACTGTAAAGGAAATCAAGTATGAGCCGTATAAAAATAGAAATCGAGTTAAAACTTTAATATAGAAATCGAGACACAAGGCATTAAATGCGCCTATTAAATGGACAAAGTACTGGAAAACAAATCCCATGTTAAGTAATTCATTTATTTTGTATTTCTGATTTTATCAATGAAAATCATTCATGCTAAACTAGTGTCGACTCTGCTACCTATATCTATCTTTTTCTCTCACAGAATGTATAAAAGCTCCTCTACCGAATTGAAAGTGGTGAAATCGGAATTAATGCGCCATTGAATAAACCCTGGGGTAAATAGAGTTTTCTGAAAAATCTAGATAATGACGGTGATTGCTCCTCTTATGAGCCTGGAATTACATGGTATTCCCTTTCCTGATATTCCTATTTGTTCAAGATAAATTTTTATTTCTTCAACATCTAAACGTCTATTTCCAATTATGGCTAATAGCATTACTGTTTTTTTTTTTTTTTTTTTTTTTTTTTTTTTTTTTTTTTTTTTTTTTTTTTTTTTTTGCTAATATGTTTTCCTTTTCTCTTGCTCAATTCATTTTCCAAAATATGAAATTTATTCTCTCCAAGCAAAACAAGTTTGGTGCTGAAACCATATCATACGAACTGTGCTCTTTTCACAATAATATTGATTATTTAATTAAACACGATAGGCTCTGACCACATTTTATCTTAATAATATTTTAAGATTTTGTTTAGTTTATTTGTACTAGTATTTCATTCTCTCTAGTTATTAAATAATGATCAAAACATGCATGATTTGCTGGAAATAAGTAAAAAGCATTGGTATATCCAATTATATTTTTTTTTATGATATATCTTCATTTGTTCCAAAACCCAGCGGCCGTTACTACCCATTGATAATAAGTTGTATTTTTTCCGTCTCTTCAGATTGAGAATTCATCAAAGGGTTAAAATCATTCTCCTTACAAGAATAAACGTCAAAAACATCCCTATGTGGATAACCACGCATGCAGAATTCTAGAAGCTAAGTACTAAATCATTATGGAGAAACCGGTAAGAAAGAACGGATAGGGACCGATTCAGGTCAATCTCTTTTTAGGAGAGGTTTTTGTGAGGACATTTGTTGAAGCATTTAGCAATCTCCTATAAGAACTGTCCAAATTGCTGTGAATTGGTAGTGCAATAGATAACAACAAACATTTTGGAGCATATTTCCTTACTGGAACCAAAAACCGAAAACCAAATTTGACACACAAACTCCTTGGATATTGTACATTTAACGAAATCTGTAGTCATATAATTATTCAAGATAGCAGCCATTTTTCAATATGCACGTCAGTGAATATAGAGAAATATTATTTTTGACATTAAAATTCCCCTAAAAGATTCAAACCATGGACTTGCTCACCGTCTTCATTATTGCAACACATTGGATATAAACTCACAACCAGGGCTCGTTGGATGTCACCACTGCTGGAAAACTCAGTATGAGGATCAGTATCAGCTGAATAATTACCTAGTGTTCCTAGATCATACGTTAAATTTCCAAAATGCTGCCAAATAAGCAGCATATAGTTTATCATAGATGTTCATTGAGACACCTGCCTCTGAAATGATAGGGTCTGACGGTGTGGGAGAGGTGATCTAAGGGTAATAGCACTTCCCATTGCTCTACATGTAGTTTCTAGGATAATGTACAGATTACACGGGACTTAAATGATGCTTGATGCATGATCAAGCTATGTGTGGGTCATATATTTATATTCCCACACCTAGACATATCCCATGCATTATAGTGCATGAGCAGCATGATTGTCATCAAGTAGTAAGAGGATAATCCCTCGGCCTTGATTCACTGAACACATAATTGATACTTAGAATACCTTTCAACAAGAAGGCAAATATAGATCCAGGATCGTCTAAACTCCACACTGACTGGAGCAGAGTGAAGAAGAGTGAAGAGCTCAAATCAGCATGAATTCAACAACCACAAAAAAAAAAAAAAAAAAAAAAAAAGAGGGCTACACTATGGTTCTGAGTAATATTTCCCTCTTGCATGCAATTAATGGGATGCCCATTAATTTGGATCCAGCCAGACTTGATGATGTAGTGGTGGTATTGAGGAAGGTCTAAGGAAGAAGAAGGCACAATTTCATTAAAATTGATGTTTTATGTTCAATAACACAAAACTGGAGAGTGACTCGGAAAAGAAGAGAAGCGCATATTCAGCCATATAGAATACTTGCCAAGCTCTGTAGGACTATTCCTGAAGGCATGTGTTTGATATGGTACAGAGAAGATCCATTTCAGCAACCTACATGTTGTGACGATGAACCTCAATAACATACTTCAGTGATGTTCTCAAACTTTAAATAATCGAAATACTCAGCAGGGGAAATGCTAGTACACAGAAGATGAAATACTCTTCTATATGCTTGACAAATTTATACAGTAGAGAGACAACCTACATCAGAGCCACCAAGAGACTGGAATAGGAACGTGTAACCGAAAGGAATACCCACTCACAGGTATTTGCTAAGCAAGTCACATGTCTACCTACAGGAGCACACAGTAGAGTGCAGACCTCCACCGTCTCAGCTTATTTCTCGACCTTTCACTCGACTTTGACCTTTACCTTTGACCTTAACATGTATCAATTAGCATAGATATTCATACACTCAAATATGAAACAAATTTGAAATCACTGCGGCAGCAATGTCCAAACTTATGGATGATTACGTGAATTGGACGTCTTGCTTGACAATGATCTTGACATTTGACCTTGACCTTCCAAAATCTGATCATTCAAAGTTCTTTACATAACAGTCAATCCCTGCAGGTTTCATTACTTTATGATTAAAATTGTGGCCAAAAGCTGTTTACAAACAGCCACACACAAACACAAATAAACAACCGAAAAAACACACAAACACACAAACGAGGATTAAACATAACCTCCTTCCAACTTTGTTGGCGGAGGTAATAAAGAACAACAGATCTGGTAAGGTTTCATCAGTGTTCTGACTTGCAAAAATTGTTCACCTGTATGCCCAGAACCTGGAACAGCTCGGTGTTGATGGACCTACTGTCAACTCCACACGGCTAAAGGAAAAGCTGCAGTCATAAAAATCCGAGATGGAATCTCACAAATAGGGAAGGGATGTTCTGTCTTTCCAGAAAGGCATGAGCTTTCTCTTTTCAGACTCATCTGATTATAATAGTAAAGCTATTAACCTTGGCCAAGAGTTAAAATCTTGCAAAGACATACTGGACCCAAACACCATATTTGATAGAACCTTTTAGATTGGGGCATCTTTTTCAGTGTGTGACCATGAGAGCATCAATCTCAACTGAGGTTTGTTGCCTCAAAGACATACTTAGAAATTTTTCAGCTGCTTCAATAAAACACGTATGCAAGGTGCAAATAAGGACCATGAACTCACAGACATTTCAAAGACTCCAATCCATGTACATAAAGACCAGAAAGAGAAAGCTGGTGGAAATGCTTAATGAGCTTGGCATTAGCATTTCATACAGCTGGATGATAAAGATATTAGCCCCACCTGGCGTTGCACCATTTAACAAGGGGAGGATTGCGTTGTGTCTGCTAGTTCTGTGACCTAGAGACCTCGAAGAATTTGTAGTTATGGTGTGCAACAGATCCAACACTGCTAAAGGTGTTGATGTTGCAAGATTGTATATATTTGTTCTGAAGCACAAGCCATATGAAGCCATTCCTTCAGCCTGAACACCGTTGAAGCAGCTTGTAAAGCTTACTACCTACCAGGCAAGTTGCATCTAGTCAATCAACAGTATGTTAACCAGAAACTTTGAGTCCTGTGAACTGGGGTTCCACCAGGAACGGATATCTTAAGAAGATCACTTGGACAGAGCTCCCACCCATTGCAGAATATTACCAGCTGCTAAACAAGCCTGAATGTAATTTGTAATGCTGTGGGGGAATTAGATGTTAATGCTTTGGTTTGACCTGCACGGCCCTGTGCAACTACAGATGCAATTTTTTTTGAAGTGTTGTAATATATTCACGCAGGCCGCAACACAATATGTGGCAAACAAGTATAGGTCTACAGCCTACATGTACATCAAATTATATATCACAATGATGGTGCGTATGGTATTGGCACTTTTCACTTTATCATGATTCGCTGCTGATATTAGGGTACAAGCAAGCTATATATTGGGAACATAGTTCTGAACTGTGGTTAATCATAGTGAAAAAAATGTAAGATTTGACAATAAGGTTATATAAATAGGATGAGTCCTTGCAATTTTATTGCAAAATGCAATATCTTTATATATCCAATGCCTTCTTTCTGGAAAATGGCCGCTGTTTTGAATTTTAAATGGCTATTGGGCTTTATCAAAAAAACAATCACACCAAGGATGTTTGGCATTTTTGGAGCATGTTTCCGGATATTAACGACTGATACAGTTATTTATCAATTATGTTAAAATGATTGTTTAAAATTTTTAATAAACTTTGAGCACTACTTATGAAAATATTCTATATGTAATTTCTATATGAATGGAAAGGTCTCATATGTTGTATGTTTCTAGAGAAAATGCCATAGGAATATAAAATTAAGAAAAGTGTGTTTGAGGAGTGCCAGAGCAAGCGTTTATATCTAACATCAAACTTCTGAATGATAACTTATGTTCTATATGCTTTAACTATGAAGATACAATTCTTCTTTGTTCCATTAATATAAAAAAAAAAGATGAAAAAATAAATGAATAAATAAATAGATATATAATAAAAACCTCTTCCGTTACAAAATTAATTATATTTTTGGCTTACAAATCTAAGATGACCCCTTTATGATTAATGAGTCTAGGATTTTGTTCCATACTCTCTAAGCTTATAGGTAATCTTACCCTAGACAATTATATATAATCTCATGTCAAGTGCAACATACAAAAACATTACATTATTCTTGCAGCCACCCATACGACCAATATGAAACGTTTGTTTAATATCAGCAAGATATTTATCTCATAGAGAGACTATTTTTTTACATCTATTTCATACATTGTTAAATGAAAGACTAAAATAATATTTTTACTTCCCTCCTGAAGCTACCTTAAGGGGAGGTGAGGATTATTCAATCTCGTGGGAGGTAAGTTGTTTCAAAGCTTCCTGTCTTAATTATTGATATTTCTTTATAAGATAAAGCAAGCATATGTCGAAAAAAGAAATCATAAATAATTATTACACAGAAGACCATTATCTGGGAAGTTATTATTTTACTTTTAATATCCTTTTCATCAGAATTATCAAAAGCCTTAAATTCACTTGCAGTAAAATTTCTGTTAACGAAAACA